>NC_142044.1:58542249-58797249 GCF_982192425.1 Myodes glareolus | reverse complement strand
TTTAATAGACTGCAGTCCCGGGTGGCCGAGAAAGCATGGCAAGAGCAAGACAGAGAGCATATGAGCACCGGTACAAACCCCAACCACTTAAATAGCCTGGGGGGAGTGATCCTGACCCTCCCTGGGGAGTGGTCAGTGCTTGGCAGGCTGGGAGTTGGAGTCCAAGTCAGGGCAATGGCCAAGCTAGGGGCTTCCAATTATTCCAGACTTCTTGGATATAGGGGTGTTAGAGGGCTGGGGTGATGTTCCCAGCTTAATATTACACCCATAAGAGAGAAAGAGTGCTTTGGAGGACAGGGGAAAAGCAAAAGAAGAGAAAGAAAAAAGCAGAAAGAAAAGAAAAAATATGATTGACGATAGGAAAGAATGTGTCTCCATGGTGAAGAATCAGGAGGCTGGAGAGATGACTCACTCAGCAGTTAAGAGCACTGGCTGCTCTTCCAGAGGTCCTGAGTTCCATTCCCAGCACCCACGTGGTGGCTCACAGCCATCTATGGTGGGATCTGATGCCCTCTTCTTGCATGTAGGCATACATGCTGACAGATAACTCATACAAAAAAAAAAAAAGTCACAAGATGAAAAGAAAGAAAATTGCCACAAAGTTGGCATAAAACGGACAACTGAAGTCTACTTCCTTCTTCAAGAGGAATCATCAAAAGAAATGGCCAGTTTACATCACAGAGCCAGGGCGAGCCAGAGGCACCCAGGGTCATGACAGGAGGTGAAGCATCGGCCTGAACTAGGAGCCCTCGTGGAATGGTCCCCTCAGAAATAACAGCCCCACCTGGTGCAGCTGCCTGACCCACTCTTCTTTCTCAAGCAACTGAACTACTGGGCCTGGAGAAATGACTCAATGGTTAAGAGCACTGACTGCTCTTCCAGTGGTCTTGAATTCAATTCCCAGCAATTACATGGCAGCTCACACCTATCTATAACTCCAGTTCCGACACTCTCACATGAACATATATGCAGGCAAAACATCCATGCACATAAAATAAAAATAAATTATAGAAAGAGGATCCCCTGAGCTACTGAAGAGAGCAGAGGAACGCTGAAGGATGCAGGAACAACGGGAAAGGCTGCAGGCTGGCGATGTTCAGTCCCATGAAGGGTGGCCAGGCCAGCCCTGACTACTGAGCTGGCCCAAGGAAACAATTCGAATCCCACAGAGCAGGAAGGAACAGCTAAAGAAAGCCTGTTCTGAGGAAAACGGTAGCCTTGGGAGACTCTGATAAAGACCCAGAACCTTCAAGCCCAGTAAGAACAGAAAGAATTCCAAGGAGCTGTTGAAATCTCTGATTTCTTGTATTTAACTCTGTACCCACAACCAGGCATGAAAAATTAAAAAAAGGTGACGTTCATGTGAGGACAGTACACACATGGGGCAAGATAGCCGCCAGGCAAACCCATGGAAAATATTTTCAGGTGCACACATGCTCCAAGAGAGATGCTCATGTGGACAATGGGACGCTTGTTTCAAGTGAAATTATCTGAGAGCGGAATGAGGAGCCTGGCCCTGCTCGGGACGTGTTGAAAGCAGCTCTGGTGTCATGCTGCAAGGCACGCAAACAGCCTGCTATGTGAGGAGCGTCAGACAGTGTGCGTCAACAGCTCTGGATTCACTCATTCCCTTTGGCCCATAAGCTCCATGTACCTCACCTAAGGAAATAACTAGAGATACGAACAGTTGTGAATGCTAAAACTTGCTTATGATCCATTGTCCTTCATAATGTTTAGTAAATTGAATTTATGACAGTAAGTGGCCAAATGAATTATTACCTTGCTACAATTTAACAGTATGCCGCCATTGCAACTTATGTTTTTACAGAGTTTATAAATGTGAGATGCTGATATAATTCTGTTTAGTAGCCTCAGGCGTGATGGTTTACACCTTCAATCTCAACATTGGGAGGCAGAAGCAGGAAGATCTCTATGAGTTTGAGGCTAGCCCGGTCTACAGAGCAAGTTCCATGACAGCCAAGGTTACACAGAGAAACCCTGTCTTGAGAAACAAAATAATCATGTTTAGCATCGTAAACACTTGAATCAATTATGTGGGGAAATGCAAAATATGTAACAGTACTTGTACATGCTTGGGTTGTAGCCTTTTAAAGAATCTTTTTCTTATTGATTTTTTTAAAGTCTTCCAAATAAATTTTAAAATTAAAACTGAATATTTTACAGATTTTCAAAAACTGCTCTTTCTTCGTTTATTAACTTCAAAGTCACCAGAGTAATCAGACATAATGGACTTTTTACTTTTATGTGTGTATGTGTGTATGTATGTATGTACCTATCTATTTATTTAGAGCATTTGGGTGTGTCTGTACCATAGCATGTACTTGGAAGTCAGAGGAAAACTCACGGGTGTCAAGTTTTGCTTCTTCCACGTGGGTCCCAGGAACAGAATTCAGGTCGTCAGACTAGGTGGCACGATCTTTACTCGCTGGGCCGTGTCACCAGGGCCCTGATATAGTGAGCTTTGTAGGTGCGACATTTTAATGTCCGAATTTATGTTGGAAATGAGAAAACAGAGTGTGCTACGAAGAATAATGTTCCTGTGTGAGCAGCCCATGTCCTGACCCCCAGAGCCTAGGACTATGCTACATCTCATGGCAAAGGAGAGATGTTTCAGAGGGAATTGGTGTTCCTACTCTGTTGAGCTTGGGGAAACTAGCCTGGCTTTTTATGCTGGTCCCTGTACAACCACATGGATCCTGTTATATTTGAACGTAATATGTCCCTCTTTTGATAAACTAGTTATGACTGACACTTGATCCCCAAATGGTCACACTGTTTTGGAAGGTGTGGATCTACTGGGACCTGGGGACCAGCTGGCTTGTATAGGTCACCAAGGGTCAGTCTGGAAGGATATCCGGTTTCAGTCAGGCTTTCTACTTGATCATTGGTGCCTTGTGAGGAGCCACTAATGACGATCATGCCCCCACAGACTGACCTACTCTCGCGGCTGGCCCTTCCTCACGCAAAGGATTGCATACTCTAAATGGTGGCCAAACCAGCACCTCCTCCCTTAAAATAAGAAACACAGACCCTTATAGTGGAAAATGGAAACTGAAGAGAAAAGCAGAGAGACAGATACACAGCGAGGTGTAAAGGATGTGATTCCATGCTGTTGGCTTTAAAGAGGGAGACTAGGACCACAAGCCCAAGACTGTAGGTGCCTATGGAAGCTAAAACTGCCAGCAGACTGATACCTTTGCTCTAGCCGGGTGAGAACCATTTTGGACTTGTGACCATTAGTGCTATATAAGGCAATAAATTTAAGGGTTTTTTTTAACACCCTCACTGTGTGTGTGTGTGTGTGTGTGTGTGTGTGTGTGTGCATGTGCACAAGAGTATGCAAACAAGCCACAGTAGACACGTGGAGGTCATAGGACAACCTTGGGTGTCACCCTCACATTCTGCCTTGTTTCAGGGTCTCATCACCACTACAGAAAGCAGGCTAGCTGGCACATGAGTTCCACAGAAGAGTGGGGTCACAGAGGTCTATCCCCTCATCTGGCCTAGATGGGTTCTGCAAATCCAAACGCAAACCCTTATGCTTGAGCACAGCAGCTTTACCCAGGGCTTTATCTTGTCAGCCTCATTCGTGTTGATTTAACGACTGAATTCCTTTTTTAAAAATATCTACTTCATTTATGCTTTTGAATATTTTGTGCACGTGTATGTATATACACCATGTGTACATGGTACCCAAAGAAGCCATAAGAGGGCACCAGATCCTCTGGAACCGGAGTTAGGAACTGTTGTGAGCCACTATGTGGATGCTGGGACTGAACCTGGGTCCTTTGCAAGAGCAGCCTGTGCTCTTAACCACTGAACCATCTCTCCAGCCCCTTAAACCGCTAGGTTTATTTATAACAGTTCATTATAGCAGCAAAAGTAAACGCTCATGAGCCATGATGCTATTTTTACAGCGGCATTCAGTGTCTCTTCTGCAGTGAGAATACGCAGTGATTCAGAGCATGGGAAAGGTTTCTAATACTCATTAGCTCATTCCATCCTCCCACCAACATTATGAATGAGGATATGTGTGTTCCTTCCGATGTTACAAGAAAACCAAGGAATGTTTGTGTAGTGGCAAGATTGGCAGATTCAGGGCTGGAGAGATGGCTCAGTGGTTAAGAGCATTGCCTGCTCTTCCAAAGGTCCTGAGTTCAATTCCCAGCAACCACATGGTGGCTCACAACCATCTGTAATGAGGTCTGGTGCCCTCTTCTGGCCTGCAGGCATATACACAGACAGAAAGAATATTGTATACATAATAAATAAATAAATGAATATTTTTTTAAAAAAAAAAAAAGATTGGCAGATTCAGAGTTGGGTCCCTGACACCCAGCCCTGTGCTGTGGTCTGCTGTTGCCATGTACCCCAGCAATGTTAAACAAAAGGAGACTGTTTTGGAAATATACGCCTCTGCCTTGGGTTAAGAGCAGCAAAGAAAGCTGAAAATGACCTTTAAAAAATAAAAGTAAGAACACTGATAAAACTACAAACCATTAATGCAGCAAATAAAACTCAATTGAACTTACACATGGGCCAGTGGGGAAGCCTCTGTTTCTTGGGGAGGATGAGCTAGTCTGTGGTTTGGCAGGCATGCTTAACCTTTTCATCAACATTACTTTGTCCTCCTGCTATGTCCTTGCTCCCTACATCAGATGATAGCAGAAATAGAAGTTGAAATTCACATCCTTGTGTAATGACCGTGTTTATGTGTTCATGTGACTAGGTCACCAGTTTCCTGGATGTCTGGTCACCTACTGTTCTGGGCATACCTGTAAGGATATTTCTGGATGACCCTTTTATTTGACACTCAGACTACATACAGCAAATCACCAGCACCAGCCTTGGCAAGGGTTGGCAAGGACATATCACTTGAAGGTTTCTGTAGAACAAGACAGCAGGCTGACCTGGAAATACAGATGCTAGGCTGACCTAGGGTACCAGTCTTTCCTGCCTGTGTCCTGGGCCTAGACACCAGCTCTCCAGTTTACTGACTCAAGTTGGAATAAATCTCTTTTTATCTCCATCCTAATCTCTAATATATACCCTACTGTTTCTGTAAATGTTAAGAGAAAGGCTCAAGGTTGACCTAAGCTAATTGATCTTCTGGTTTCTTCCTGATTATCCCAGGGATGACTGCTTTCCCAGCATTCAGCTTGGACCTGTGGACCTGGGAGAGAACAGCTGAGGAGATTTTGGAAAGCAAGAAGAAACTTTTGGTATTTAAGGTGTTCCATCTACCAGAGTCTGCCTAGAGAAGCGGTAAGTAGGCATCTTGAAGGGGTCTGTTTCCCCGGGTGCTGAGGGCTGACTCAAAGCTTCTATTAACTCTTTCCCTCCCTCCCCCCCTCCCTCCCTCCCACCGTCCCTCCTTTCTTTCTCTTTCTTTCTTTCTTTCTTTCTTTCTTTCTTTCTTTCTTTCTTTCTTTCTTTCTTTCGAGTTATTTATTTGACCCACTTCTGCTACATAATGAAACTGAGAAGGGCAGAATGGACAGTCTTTCCATGCCCCTGTTCTTCCATCATAGGCAGCCTCCCTCCTAACTGATGCCATGGATGTGTTTTCTGCCCTTCCTAATTGTCAAGTTGGGAGCTTAGGCCCCAGCTCCCTGAATCTATCCTAGCCCCTTGACCTGGAGAGCTAGCACTCTGGACTCCAAATCCCAGCAGGCCAGGTTATTTATATGAGCTCCCAAAAGAGGAACACGTGGTCGGTCTCCTTTCTTCTCCTGGTGGTCGCCTTTGCATGGCTTCACGGTTTCCCCTCGGGGCCACCCCAGAGTGCAGAACTCCCTTTAAACCTGGATAGCTCTTAATTTGGCTTGTTTTGATTTGCCTTGATTGGGATTTTGCGTCGGTGGAGAGCTCGCTTTAGGAAACATCCCGAACACTAATACCTTCTCACTACACTCTCCACACTCATCTTTCAAGAAAATGGGTGCAGGAGACGAACTTGAGACAATGCCCCTTGAAGGGTGGCCACTCCACATCTGCCTGTGGCCTCCCTCCCTTTCTCCCCCCTGTAGGTCTCCTGTGTAGCCTTTCCTCATACAACTAAGCAGCACTTGGTGTATAGCTGGAAACATGTTCTTTCCTTACCTTTTCTCTTCTGGAGGACATAAGGGTGTGTCCCTTCTGCTGTGCAGAAACGGCGCGACTCCAGGCCAACCACTGTACATCTGAGAACCCTAGGGGATGATGCCTGACTTGACTTGAGTTTCTCCCTACACACTGTGCTGTCTTCCCAGTCCGTTACAGGCCTTCTTGCCTAAATTCTCTATCCTTCTCAAGCATAGGGAACTAGGATTCTATTTAAGACCCAGTAACCCAGTGAGAGCCCACGCCATCCCTACAGTTACACGTGGACCCTGATCATCAACAGGGTCCTCTTCTGACTTTGAGTAGCCTTGCTGATGCTGGCACTTGCTCCTTGTGTTTTGTGGGGGTGTGACTTCTTGGCTATGTGCCATCCTTTGTCTGCGCTAAGAATCAGTCCTTGGATTTCTGTCAGATCAAAACTGTGGTTCTCAGGGTCATCCTGCCTCTAGGGCAGTGTTGGAGCCACCTTGAGCTTTTCTCCACCTGCCTATGTTTCTGCATGCTTGGGGGTAAGCCCAGAATTGCTGAAATAGGCACCAGAGACACTATCTGATGTTAGAAAGAAAAATTAGGATCCCCCAAAGGAATTAGACCCCAATAGCATGTGTCCTGCTGGTACCTTTGTGGAGGACCCAGAGTTTGTCACTCATGGAAACACATTTAAATGTTGCTGTGAAGGGTGACAGGGTGGTGTGAAAGGGACCAATCCACAGGGTCCACACAAGACACCCAGCATAGTTTTATAGAGTTTTATCGTTTTATGTTTATAGTTGAGGAATTCAAGACTCGGGGAGGCTGAACAAACTGGAGTGCAGCAGGGCCAGAGTCCAGATCTACATTCTCCCAAGCTCCATATCAAATGCTTGAAGAGCAAGACCCAGAATCAAATCAATGAGCATGGGCTAGACCTGCAAGCACTCAGGCTCCTGAGCATGGGCTAGACCTGTAAGCACTCGGGCTCCAACAGCTGTGGATAGCGTTGCTTGTTTGCCTTTGAGTGCTGTCTTCAGAGCAGGTTCCTTCTCTGACCATAGCAGGGGATGTATGTCTTTCTAGCTGATTGATTGAAAGCATCACCCCAGTCCCTCGCATCCATCCCAGGGGTGCCAATGGAGCAGAACACTCCATTTCAAGCCCCCTCCCCCTGGGAGTTGCCTTGGTTTGGACTTCACCTCTGGGAGGCCTGCCAAGTGCTGACCCCTCCCCAGGATGGGTCAGGACCACTCCCACAAGCTATTTAGGTCGCCAACACGTGGTCACAGGTTTTGCATGGTCTCTCCCTCTCTGTCTTTTCCCCACCATTCTTTTGACCACCTGGGAGTGCTGCATTCATTAAACATGGGCATCTTTGATTTGGTCTAATATGGTCTGATTGGAGCTTTTTTGCATGGGCAGAGAGATTTCTCTTAAGGATTATTTCTAACACTAATAAGAGAGAAAAGAGTTTCTACCTGATGAGACAGAAAATAAAAAGTCCTGAGCACACTCTGGAGAAGTATGGTTACAGATACACTGGAAGGTTTTTACTGTAAAACCAGTGAGGGCGGAGATTGGACGCTCAACGAAAGGAATCCCACATTAACTTAGAACTAAGAAATATACAGGTATTTATTAATAGATAAAACTTACAAATCAGGATTCTCTGCGTGAACGATGGATAAAGATGAGATCCAAACAAACCGAACCAGCAAAACCAGCATCCAGGGTGAAAAGGCAGAGAGGAAGAGGAAGGGGCCGGACAGGACGTGCTTCCGCATCCAGGTAAATAGTCCATGAGGCCACACCCCAGTAGGCGGGTAGGTATTAGCTGTAACCTTTCTGCAGCAACCAGGGCCAGTATGAAACAGCCAAGAGTGTTTGCTTCACACCACACGGGCATGTTTGCCGCTGCACCACAGTAAGGCTTAAGAAATAAAATAAGTGCACCATCTATACACTCTCAAGAGGGAAAAGAAGTCTCAGATTAAACCTGTGTATCCTTCCTGCGTGAAGCAGCAGGAAATCCTGAGTCGTCAGGGTGGCCTTGTCTCACTGCCTGCCGCTGCCTCAGTAAAGCTGGCCTGGCTGCTGAACTGGGGCTGGTGTTCTCATAGGGGTAGGAGGTTTGGCTGCCTGTTTGTATCAGGTAGATGCTGTGGAGGCCTGGGCATGCTGGCCTTGTCATCCAAGGCTGTGTACTCTGAACTAGAGAAGGCAGCTGTGCCCGCTTTGCCAAGGCCCTTTCCTCAGGATTACAAAGCCTTCCATTGATTTAGGCTGGTGCCGAGCGAGCATCAGCCTGTCCCCTCATGACTGGAAACCTTCCTTGAGTTTCTCATTCCTTCAAGCAGCTTTGGAAATGATTAGCCCTTTATCCTATAAAAATGTATGTGCATCTGAACAAAGACTTGTGGCTTGGAGACCTTCACAGGGCCACCCTCCCTGCTCCCTATGGCACCTGCCTGCTTTCTAAGTCATTTACCAGAGCACAGCGCCTTCCCGGGCTTGTGGCGACATAATCCAAAGCAGCATATGTATTTTGTACTCAACAAAATGAAATCTGCTAAGTTTAGGGTTCTTCGCTTAAAAATTCCCTAATTTAAAGGAACCACTGGCCATGCATCTAAATCCTCACAGAGCCGTGCCAGCTCTTTGCAGGTGTGTCTTTGCCATCTGCACTGCCAACTCGCTTCAACTCCTGGGCGAGAGAGCAAGCTTGCCGGGGAGGGGAAGAGAGATGTATGTATATTTGAGTTACTGGAGGAATTTTTAAACTATGCCTCTTCTCATTTCTACTTCTCTACTCACAATAATGCTCCCAACCAGTCCTCAGTCTCTGAGAAGCCTCGTAGGGAGCTTCCTAGCAATTCGGGCTTCTATTTCTAAGGAACCAAGACAGGGCAGATGACTCATGACGGCAAACTCATGGGAATCTGAGAATGTTGGAGTTGGAGCGAGAAAAGACAACACAAACATTGTAATTCCAACTGGTAGGGGAAAAAAAACCCACAGAAACAAAACAAACCCATATTTTCCATCCTTACTTAAATACAAGCACACCAGGCAAGTTAGAATGCACGCACCATATTGTATTGCATTGTGACTTTTCTGTTCAAAAAGTGCTACGTTGTTCTTTAGGGGCCCATAACTGGAGAAACGATGGTGAATGTTAAATTTTCCCCTTTAAATTCCAGAGGAAGTGTCTGAGGACTCCCTGAGGGTAGGATGTATGGGGGTGGGGGATGGGGGTGATGAGTGTGGGGGTGGGAGTAGAGATGGGGGCGGGGGTGGGGTGAAGGTGGCCCTACAGTCCTGGACTAAGGTGCTAGGCCGAGGTAGAGCATTCCCCATGTGACTGCACCATGTGTGGAGACATGGAAACTTCTATACCTCCTCCTTTATATTTGGGACATTAAGTTAGGTGACTGGATCATATTGAGCTAACTGTTAGTGACAGGGCACCCCTGTGGTTGTTTTCATTTCATCATCTCTTTGTTTTAATCTTAGTTACTATGATCAGGCGTTTGGTTAAAAGCCAGGGAGCTCACAGGAACTTGGGAAGGAAGGCCACCATCTTCCAGTCCTTAGCCCACTTGGTTTTGGGCTTTCATAGCTGACTTCACGGTTCTGGATGTATTTCTCTCTGCTCTCTATCAGCTCTCCACTGGGTGTGGTTTATCCATTTCACCATTAGCCACTGAGCCTCTGTGTGCTTCTTTCTCTCTCGCTCCAGCTTGATGACAGCCATGTTAGCATCTTCAGCTATGTGACTGGTTAGCCATGTTAGCATCTTCAGCTATGTGACTGGTTAGCCATGTTAGCATCTTCAGCTATGTGACTGGTTAGCCATGTTAGCATCTTCAACTATGTGACTGGTGACTTGTTAGCCATATTAGCATCTTCAGCTATGTGACTGGTGACTTGATATTTTAAATACATCCATAGAGGAGAAATCTTCAGACCTGACCTTCACACTCCAGTTCTGACTTATTTTTTTTTCTACCACTTTTATCAGCTCTGAAAAACAACCCGGAAAAGTGTAATTAACAGTAGTGTGAACTCACGTGGCAGGCTTTTTACAAAATGCTAGGGAAACTTTACACCTGACTATTAGGAATATAAAGTCTAGAGGTTTATATCAGGTGTCTCATAAGTTTGTGCCTCCTAAGAACATAGTCACTGTCTAAATTCTAAGAACAGAAGCCAAATATTCTGTGTGTGTCTACCCTCTGCTGCTCCTGACTTTGTAGAAATCAAAGTACCAAGTGAAAATGAAGTCTGGTGTGCCAGATTCAGGTTCTCAGTATGAGAAAACTTTCTCCAAAGGTGGATGGGGACCCCGCTGAGAGGGCGAGCTCCTCATGGCTGCAAGTGTCTAAGCACAGGACAGCTGCTCACCCACCCAGGGTCCTACAGAAAAGTAAATGTCCTTTCAACTATTTTCTTACCCTAAAGGTTTTTGATTCTGTTCCATCAGTGCTCCATCCTAGTGGTAAATGGTGTGTGCTAGATCATGTGTTCTCAACTGGGGTAACTTTGCTTCCAATGAAGTGAAATTGACGATGAGGTATGTGTGGAAAAAAAACAAAAGACTCACAACTGTAAATACAATGATTTGTAGAACGTCATAGGGCCAGAGCTTATAAACAGTTATGTGGTGTATCCATATTATTAAATGTTCATGATAGGTAGGGAGGAATGGGGAAAGATGTCTGTCCAGGCTGGGGAAAGAAAGTCCTGGAATCCCAGATTAAAGACTGTTTTTCTAGGTCCTACATTAGGCTATGAGGTCCTCATGGTGCTCGAGACCACTCCCTTGAGAAGAGTTCTGTAGCTCTTCTGGTCCAGCGACCTGCTCTCCAGCGGTGTTAAGCTGGCATGTGGAGAGGGTGGTGCTGAGTTTGGATCTGCAGTTATTTCGAGCATTGGCGACACTGTAGGACTAGTAAGTCCGGGATCTCCAGAGGCAAAGAACCTGTGAGATTTATGGGAGTTGGCTCATAGGACTGTGGAGGTTGAGAACTTGTAGAATATGCTGTTTGCAGACTGCAAAGCCAGGAATAAGATTTATTCTGAGGCCAGAGGTCTAAGAACTGGGTTGGGACTCACCAGTCTCAAGAACCTGGGGCTCTGGTGCCTTAGGCAGGAAAGACAGATGCTCTAGCTCTGGAAGATGGACTGAAGAGAGCCCTTCCTCTGCCTTTTGAACTTACCCACTTCTTTGGTATACAGGCTGATGGCCACTTACGTTGGTGGAGATGATCTTTACTGAAAACACTGGCCTCTTCTAAAAACAGCCACACAGCCACCATTCATATTTTACCAGCTACCAGGACATCCCTGAGCCCTGTCAAGTTGAAACATAACTTTAGGTCCACCTCTGTCAACCTGTCACATATGAGCATTTTAAAAAATTGTCTTTAATCTTCAAATAAGGCCATCTTCAAATCAGGTCATAACTTGACCTGAAATGATAAAATTGACCTGTGAATATTCAATAACACATTTTTTTTTGCCTAGAAGAGAAAATAAATCTTTGGCAAACATTGCCTTTTCTCCATAATATCCCATAATTTAATATTACAAAGTAAAATTAATAATACTTTAATACCATTTGACTAAAACTATGTTACATGATAAAAGAATAAAAGAAGAAAGAAAAGAAAAACATTTGCTTTATTTGTATACACATATATATTTACACACCCTAACGCGTTTATGACAAAACAGGGAGGAAGTATTAATGACAGTTAAAGTCCTGAGTTATGTAACTGGTCACGTGGTATAGCTTACTTTTGTAACTTTCTTTTTCAACTACCCAACCAGTGTTTATCCTTTGCCTTCCGCAAGCGTCTCAGTTGTTCATGACTTTTCCTGGTAGTGACCTAGATCTTCATGGTCAAAGGAGTTGGGCCCTTCATAGTCCTTTCTAGGTTGGGTGGTTGTCATTTTCCATTGATCTGAATCACAGAGTATGACAACATAGAGATGTCCTAAGGAACCCTGGGACGTACCTTTTCTTACATTCACTGTAGAGTAGTAGTCTAGTTATCCCTAGTAGACTGGATCAGCCACTTCCTCCAGCACCTTAATTCCCTTATTGGCCAGTTGACTCTATAAGGGGGATCCAGTGGCTGGGTAACAACCTCCAGCTGAGTGGAAACATCATCGTGTCTCTTGGTAGAAATCTCTCTCTCTCTCTCTCTCTCTCTCTCTCTCTCTCTCTCTCTCTCTCTCTCTCTCTCTGTGTGTGTGTGTGTGTCTTTCTCTCTGGAGCTAGGGCAACTTGGCCACCAGAGCATAAAGTCTTGGGAACAGGCAGCAAAACACCTTCCCAGCAGGTTATTGGGTAATGGTAAACAGCGCCACTTCCTTTTAGATTGATAAATCATGGATATGAGAGAAATAACTCCATGTATTGTGTTCTCATGGCTGTAGATTGGCTTCTGGGGAATCATACCCCATCTTTGAGAGTGTTACCACCTTGCTAGTACTGTGACAGAGTCTCCAAAAGGCCACGCCTCTATCAACCAGATGCTTTAGGATAGTGTGTGATGTGTATAAGAACAGACCACAGGCTATACAATGAAACCCACTTGAAGAGTTTTTACTAATAAAGAGAAAGGAAAGAGAAGGTGGGGCAGGCATGCCTACTTTTTAAAGGTAGTTCAGTGCAGGCATATGGAGGCTTAGGCAGCCATGCCGTGCATACATATAGATTATGTGGCCATACTACGCATGCTCATAGCTTACGCAGGGCGCAGGGCGTAAGACCCTAGGGTGACTAGGCAATTTGCCTGAATGCTGATGACGCATTTCAGCCGAGAGACCCCAGAAATGCTAGCATCTGGGATGGCTAAGCATTTTATCAGAATGCTGAGGGCTGTGGGACCCCAGACGTGATGGAAATGACAACATTGTGGACCATAGGACTAGTGAATTCCATGATCATGGACATATTGCTATTATTTCTGTGTGACGTAAGTTCCTGGGTCAGAAGTGACGCTGTGTGAAAGAGCGGGATAGCGGATATTAAAGTTTCTGTAAGTCCATAGATGGTATTTTTGTCAGAAGCACTGCATTCAGAGAAGGCAATCCACATCCACAGTAAATATCAGTTCTAGCAGTGACACAATGCTGCCTTTCCCATGCTGACCTGGAAATGATGCGCTGTATCAGCCTGTTGCGAGGAACTGGTGCATTACCCCAGGGAATGGCTCAGATGCTGGCTGACTGGGATCTCAGCACTGTCATAGTATGCTTGACCTGGTAAGTTGTAGCCCATGTTTCTGGGTCCATGCATAAGCTCCTTCCCCACCACTGAAGCTAGTTCATGAGTTCACTGGTTGATGATGGGATGACTTGGGGAAGAGGGTAAGTGATGTCTGGAGAGTAGGGAGAGCATCCTACCCTCTTAGCTGTTAAAGTCGCTGCTGCAGTCACCCCTTGGTATGCATGTGAGACCTATTATCTTTATAATTTTCCCATCCAGAGAGACCAGCTCATGTATCTTTCCCCCAGGGTCTCTCCTTGAGGGTCTTTGAGGAACATTTCCCTCCCCCAGTTTAGGGGTTGGTCAGTTTGAACAAAGCCAGGAAGACTGACAGGTCCACACATTTGGGGTGCACATATCCTGCTCTGACCTTGAACTTACGAGACAGGTCCTCAGGCAGGGGAACCCTACTGATGGTAGAGAAAGCCTACCAGGCTTTTGTTTTAAGTAGCTAGGTCAGGAGGCTGAGGCATCTTAGAGTTTCACCCCCTCTGTTATTTAGTTGTGACCTCTTTCCCTATCTGTCTGCCTGTCAGAGTGGGGAATCTCTTACTCCTAGCCCCTTACTTCCACACAGGATCGCTTGGTAGAGTGAAGTTCTAGAACCTCCCACATGGGCATCATGTATGACCTTCTCAGAAATGTAGAATCCCTGCCTCCATCCCATCAACACATCATTGTCGATGTTTTAAAATGTCCCAGAGTATGGTGGCACATGCCTTCCATCTCTGTGCTTAGGGGGCTAGAGGCAGATGGCAGAGGCAATAGCTTCTTATTGGCTAACTTTTACATATTAATTTAACCCATTTCCATTAATCTGTACATCACCATGAGGTCGTGGCCTACCAGCAAAGTTTCGATGTGTCTGTCTCTGATGGTGGCTCCATGGCTTCTCCAGACTCTGCCTTTTCTCCCCGCGTTCAGTTTAGTTTTTCCCTACCTAGCTATGTTCCCCTATAGCTCTGCTATAGACCCAAAGCAGTTCCTTTATTAACCAATGATAGTCACAGCATACAGAGGGGAATCCCACATCACCTCCCCTTTTCTGTTTAAATAAAAAAGGAAGGTTTTAACTTTAACATAGTCAAATTACATATGACTAAACAGGTATCAAGCAATAATTACAGTTACAATATTTATATCTACTTTATCTTTTAGCATAACTAAAGAAAACTATAACTATAAATTCAACTCCATCAAAAACAATCCCTGATGACTCACTCATAGGTATGTTAAAATGCAGGAGGAATAACGTAGTGCAATGCCTGCTCTATGTATGTTTGGCAAGGGCCTGGAGATTAAAACACACACACACACACACACACACACACACACACACAGAGCCAAGAATGCCCCCAAGAATGTTCCTTTATTGTGTTCCAGGGCAGCTTATATAGGATCTCCTTGACTAATGGCCATGCCCTAACTCTCAACTGCAAGCCCCCAAGAAACCACTCCCCTGCCATCAGGAACTCCTGAGGGTCTGGCACCCAGAGCAGCTGCAAGCATAGGAAAACAAGTTGTTTACTCGGGCAGGCAGGGGACCACAAGAAATTCAGGGTTTGAGGTTCACAGTCCTCAACAGAATAAGACTAAATGAAATAATGCGTCTTCAAATAGAGGGTTTTACAGCTTGTACAGCAATGCTTCTCAACCTGTGGGTCGTGACCCCATTGGCAACCCTTTACTTCCAAAAATATTTACATTACATTCATAACAGTAACAAAATTACAGTTATGAAGTAGCAACAAAAACAATTTTATAGTTGGGGGGGTCACCCATGAGGAACTGTATTAAAGGGTCAGGAAGGTGGAGAACCAACAGCCTTGAAGCCAAGCAGCTGTCATGTTCAGGAGTTCAGCTGTGACTGCTTGCTAAAGATCCCAGCTGGGTTTGTTGACTGTAAACATCCAGTCATAGAAGGATGGGGGTGGGAGCATCATGGGACCCTCACCTGACTAGCCGCTCCTGCCAACACAGTTGTATGCAATTCTGCCCTAATTGCTTAAGGTTCTGGGGTCTCGGGGAGGGGCTGGAGGCTATAGGCTGGGGAAGATGAAGGTTAGAGGACCTTGTCTGTGTGGCTTCCAGGAGCCATCCTCCACATGTGGTCAAACTTTTCAGTGCGCTGCTCCGGAGGGCCTCCCACTCCTGCCGGTTACTATCCCCCATGCTCTGTAAGAGATCTCTATAAACTCACTGGTTCCCCAGGAAGAACACTGGCAGAATACAACTTTGGTTTGTCATTGGAACCATAGAAGGAATGGGGAGACATTGTCCATGTCCTGTGACAAAGGAGAACGTTCTTGTAACACAAGGCTAAAGCACATTCAATTGAGGAACATCTTTGAGTGCCCCCCCCCCACCTCGTGTGTGGTTCTGTGCAGCAAAGAACACAAATCCGAGGAAGGGCCGGTTCCCACCCTCTGCCAGTGTGTGCCTGTGTGTGTTTTATAATGAATCTCTTGCAGTACTCATTTCAACCTTATCTTGGCTTAAAAGATAAGGAAAGAACCAAAACATATGGGGTTTGTTGGCACATGGGGGCTGAGTTATGAATACTGTCAAAGACACAGGAACTGAAAGGTTCAGACAAGGAAAACAAGCAGAAAAAAAAGGCTCCAGAATGTAGGCACCTTCTCCTCCCCACGCTGCCATTCTCCCCCCTCCTCCCTCTGCAGCTTTCCTGCAGAAAAGAGACTGGGAGATCTAGGAGCACAGCCTCTTTCTTTGTCAGGACTGAGGATCCAGCTCATCTGCTCACCGCACTCAATATTGTTTGGTGCAGGCCATTTTCTCTTAAAATAGGTGAACTATTTGCCAAATTCTCCTCAGTCCTCGGTGCAGGCTGTTTACCTCCTTTTCCACGCACGCCCTAGGATGGGAGAAAGTAAGCATCTACGCCCTTCCACATCACTCTGAAGTCTGGAATCACTGGAACCAGATCTTTTATGGAGCAAAGAACTTTCTTCTGTTGGCTAGTCTACTTGAACTGATTCTTACCCCCATACATATTTGTATAAAATTCTTTTCATTACGCATGCTCAATTTCCGTTCTGAGGATATTTTGGATCTCATTTGGAGTTCAGGGAGGGACCAGGTCAGCTCTCAGGATGGATCACAGCAACACTTACCCAGATGCTCCTGGTAGGCACTGGCAATCCAGGGAACCAGCCTCCCTCTGAGTCAGTACCATCAGTTTCTAATTTATAGAGTCTTAGATGGGATGGTATACAACGATATCCTGCTTGGGGCTGAGCCCTTAACCGCCTCTTCTTCTCGGCTCCTTAAGCACCACGATGAACCTCTGTCTCTGTATTCTGCTGTCACTGTAAAGAGAGGCTTCTCTGATGAAAGGAAAATTTGTCTGTGGGCAGAAACACAAATATTTAGACTACAGCCTAGTGCTATGAGAATTTAACTTTTTTTTTTAAAAAAAGTATTAAGTTCGCACCAAGTATCTAAGACCTCCCGGCTATGAATTTGGGGCTGTGTTTATACTAAGAGGCATGGATTCTCTCTGGCGGAATGGACCCAAAATCCAATCAGAGAAGATGGTTCCTCCCACAACAGGTTTGTTGCCTGCTCCAGTAGGTGCATCTTGCCTGACAAGATGGAATAGTCGATTTAGCCAAGACTGTTAAGGAGGCGTCTTCCTTCGCACACTGGAGAGCACCTTCCCACACTGTGGAGGCTAGCCAGCAAGGAAGAAACATCCGACGCAGCTTTGACTTCATTTCTCTACATTTTGCAACCAAGGTGTGTTGAATCTTCGGCAAGAGAGTCTTATCAAAGCCCTGATGGGCAAGAAGAGTGGCAACAACTTGTGCTGCTTTGGCAGGGCCTCTGGGACCGCCCGACCAGCTCATAAGGAAATATATCACAGTGGACACAGGGTTTGGTAAACTTGGGCTTCCCAGAGCAGCATTATTCAGACGTGCAAACTGTCCCAGTGCCCCCTCCCCACAACTGTATATCTAATTGCCTTGCAGATGTAAGTTTCCAAATGACTTTTCATACACCCTTAGTTTACTTAATCTTCCCTCCTTCCTCCATTTCCCCATCCTTCTGCATCCCCCAAATTCCACACTTATGTTTTCACATTTCCTATGTTATATAATATGAGAGATAACATGTGGTGGTGTGGGAGAATTGTCTGTATTCTGTCAATCATATTTTAATAAAACGCTGATTGGCCAGGCAGGCAGTATAGGCGGGAAAGTCAGACAGGAAGTAGAGGTGGAGCAAAGAGACTGGGAGTATTCTAGGAAGCTCCCTCGCAGTTCTGCTCAGACCACCTGAGAGGAAAGATGTAACCTGCCCCACTGGAAAAGGTACTGAGCCATGTGGCTAACGTAGATAAGGATAATGGGGTAACATAAGTTATAAGAGCTAATAAGAAGCCTGACCTAATGGGCCAATCAATTTATAACCTTATGGAGTCCTGTGTTTGATTTTCTTTGGGACTTGCCGGCTGTGGGGTACTGGGCGGGACAGAAACCCCAACAAGCTGGCCCTCATGTTACAATGTGGTGTTTATCATTCTGAGTCTGGGTGAGTTCTCTCAGTATATTTTTTCTAGTTTTTTTCCATCTATCTAAATTTCATAATTTTTTCTTTATAGCCGGATAAAATTCCACTGTGTACATGTACCACATTTTCATTAGCCACTCCTGTGTTGGTGAACATCTAGACTGATTCTGTTTCCTAGCTCTTTGATGGAGCATCCATGAACATGAGTGAGCAAATATCTCTGAAGTAGGAAAAGGAGTTTTCTGCATGTTGTCCCACGTGCTGTAGCAGAGTCAAACGGTAGTTCACTTTCTAGTTTTCGAGGAACCATCTCACTGATTTTCAGTGACTGAACCAGTTTACATTCCCACCAACAGTGAATTGGGGTTCCTCTCTCTTCACAGTCTTGCTAGAGTTTATTACACTTGGTTTCTTGATGATAAGCTTGCTGTTTTGAGAATAAAAATGGGGGGTAGTTTGGGAAGGCTGCGTGAGAAATAAAATAGAAGCAGGGAGACCATGTGGGGCACTTGAAAGAAAAGGTCATTGTACAGCCAAGTTGGGTAGCAAGTGATTCAGGGGAAAGTGGGCACATTCTGAATGTAGTTTGAAGATAAAGTTTACAAACTATGTTGTCAGGTTGGACATGGAAGTTTGTAAGAAAAGGACAGGAATCAAAGACGATGCCAGGATTTCTGATCTGGGCATCTGGAAGGACAGAACTGTACTAACTCAAATACAAAAGACCATGAAAAAAGGTGATTATGTTGGAAGATTACCATTCTATATTGCTTTTAACTAAGTTGCTGTTGTTCTATTTTGTTAATAAAGACTCAGGAACCAGATAGTGGAGTGAAGCTCACAGAGGCAGAGAAAGCACCCAGCTGTTTCCTCCTCCACTGACATCCCCAAAAGAGCTCTACTCCTATGGCGTCATCTCAAACAAAAATCTCCTTCAACTGAATGGTCCTCTCTTCTACTTTCTGTGTATCTCTTTCTCTCTATCCTTCTTCCTCTCTCTTACTCTCTATGATTTTTTCCTGGTTGCTTGATCCACCTCTTGACTTATGGCTGATTTTATTTAATCCTGTTTACAATATTCAAGTGGAAAGCTCTGGATTGAAGGTGTGCACTAGGGCTGAGCCACACCACAGCTAAGAACAAGTTTTTCCAGTAAATAATGCAATCTTGGGGTTCACAATGTGACCAAATATTTTGCAATGATTCTGTCTAGAAAACACTGTGTCTTTGCAGTTACCCACTTTTTTGCCACTTCTTCTACAGATTCCTGAACCTTGGGAGGAGGGAGTATGATATAGATGCTCCATTTAGGAACAAGCTCTCTGTTGTCACATATTCTCTGCACCTTGGTAAGAGCTGAGAGAAGCACTGATCTGTGGGTATAGTGAAGGGTCTTTGGGAATCAGTTTAATACTGTGTCCCACTAGTAGAGTAATAGTAATAAGTTTTCCCCTGGAGCTTGTAACCTGTCCAGCTACAAGTTCTTGGCCCTGATAACTGTGTCAGGTATAGATTCTATCTTGTGGAATAGGCCTTAAATCCATGCAGAAAGTCATTAGTTACTCCAATGACATTCATGCCACTGATGCATCAATAGAGATATCTTGGTGGGCAGGTTGTTATTGTAGTTTGCATTGTCCACACCTGGATACAATTGGCGATTACTTTTCTCCTTCAATAGCATACATAGCAACTTCCAGCACTATGAAATCTAGATAATAGAGATGAAACTTCCAGGTCAATGCCAGCTTGATAGCTCCACATTCTATCTCTATCACTAAAGTAAGTGATGTCTTCAGGAACAGGGTCATACCATTAAGAGGACAGTGTTTATTAGATATCCAATAAAGGTGACAGGTAGCTTGTTGGTAGAAAAAAATGTGTAGCTCATGCTGTGAGTCAGACATTGGAATTAATATGATCAATACATAGTGTGTATACAAAGCCATGAAACCAAGTTCCCATAGCAAGGTCAAAAGGATTTGAGACCTAGGACCCTCACTTCCCAGTGTTTTGGATATAAGCAAAAATAAGCAAAGGTCACTGAGAAGGAATAGCTGGCAAAGCAGAAGAAAACAAGCACATGCAAGCCACATGAAAAAGGGATGTCAAGGAGGAGTGGCCATCTATATCAGATTATGTTATTAGGTGATGATAGACAAGACTAACATTGCTTAGAGCACAATGTTGTGTGATTTTTTTTCCTGGGGGTTGTGAATAAACATTCACTCAAGATATCTAATCTATGATACGTGAAAGAAATTATTCCACTAAAGTCAAGTTGGGTAAACCAATGAGTTTACTGGGCCTACTTACATGTATGAATCAAACGCTCCTGCATCATTGAAAAGTCCATTTCAACATGAGTGACAAATCATAAAAGTTGAAATTCTGGAGCTCTCTGAACAATTTTCAGGCAGCTGGACAGATTGGAGCATTTTCTCTTTGGTAGCCCTTACTTCTTGTATAACCTTGGGGGATGTAGTGATTTGAATGAGAACAGCCTTTATAGACTCATATAGTTGATGGAACTATTTAGGAAGGATTAGGAGACGTGGCCTTATTGGAGGAAGTGTGTCACTGGAAATGGGCTTTGAGGTTTCAACAGTCCACACTATTCCCTCTTTTCCTACCTCCTACCTGTGGATTGGGATGTAAGTTCTTATCTACTGCTCTTGTGGCATGCCTGCCTACCCAACATCATGCTTCCTGCCATGGTGATCATGGACAAACTCTCTTAAATTGTAAACAAACCCCAAATTAAATGATTTTATTTTATAAGCTGCCTTGGTTATGCTGTATCTTCACTGCAATAGACTGGTAACTAAGACAAGGAGGAACAACTTTGTGACTCTTCTAAGTTTCAGAGACATCCTGAGACTTGTGAGTTCTTTACTTCCTGAATAAGGTGAACCCACTTCCTCCCTCAAGAATGTTTCAATTTGGAGGCAATCACTGCATAACACCTAGGAACATGTAAGCTTCTTAATGAGAGCAGTTTTAATGTTGTGATAGAGTACATTCAAGAATGAGTCAGGGTGTAGGGAATTAAGGCCTATCAGGTCAAAAGGAGCAAAGCTGGAGTCTGCTGACACTGTCAGAGGTCCTGATCTTGACTAGTCAAGGAGGAAGGACCAAGTGGTGTTGCCTGAGGGCCTAGAAACAGGTGCTGTCAGTGGCCATGACCGTGCCTAGACAATGAGGGGTGACCAAATGATGTCAACTGTCAATGGGTCAGAACGCCTGGGTGCTGGGAAAGCATGCAAACTTTTCCCTGTTATTAAATAAATGAGTCTGTTGTACACCTTCTGCCTGACTCCCAGTGTCTGAGACATTGACACTGCACCTTTTCATTCCTTCCCCTGAGGAAGACGGTAGGGCTAGCAACATCTTGTGCCCAAACAGGGACTTCTAACATGGGTTTTGAGCTCACCTGGTTAGAGTACTATTTTTTTTGTTATGACTGTAATTTTTGTGATTTTTTCCCCAGAACAGGTTCTAGTCATCTTTCTCTTCTCACTAACAGTGCTGGACAGTGTCCCCAAGATGATGTGTTTCCTTGAAAAGGTCCCTTGGTTCCTTTGGCAGGTAAGCACTGGGACCCCCATCCTTTCCTTCTTTTGTCTTGTCTGTCATGTTTGTCTACCCATCCAGTTAGGAAGGCACATTTTTCCTACTTCAGTTCATCTGGCATCTGCATGACTGACCCCCCGCCCCCAGAGGCAGAATCAAGGCTTGACTCTCAAACACTGTCCCTTGTCTGGAGACACAGTGTGGGCATACAGCTATGGCCTAAAGAATCACAGAAGTTCCCCACTAATCACAAGACATAAAGGTCCGATACAATTTCCCACTCCTGTTGACTGTTGATCTCCTGCTGTTTCCCCTCAGAGGGGTGCTGACACATGGCGTAGAATGACCTGTTATTTCTGGAAGTGTCATGTCTGGCTCAGCAGTGGGAAGTGAGCTGCATGACAGCATGGGAGATGAGGGCCTAGTGGCTGGTGCTGGCCAGGCCTGAGGTGTGTGAGCTGTGACTAGTGTGAGCCTCCTGCTAGACTGAGGTCTCAATGCTGTCCAAGCCTCTGGTGTAGGTGACACTCCAGGCTCAGCGATAATAGACGTCCCTAGCCTGGTGTGCAACTTAAAGACCTTCTGGTGCCTGGCTCCATAGTCTTCCGCCCCGGTGCAGAACACAGCACATAGGCCACAGTGCAGGCTCTCAGTCCCTCTTGGACCTCTGTTGAATTGTGTGCCTGTCATCTGAGCTGCCTGCTTCTTCTAGTGCATCTGTCCTTCCAGGTGGTCCTGATAGGTCTGCGGCCCTCTGCAGCTGACACTGCAAGCATCGCAGTAGTGCATGGAGGGTGGCCTGGGGCCCACCTTGGGCTTTGGTAGCCTGTTCAGGAATGGTAGAACATGTCTAGTAAAGCTGGAATCTCAGAGCCTGAAACCTGGGCCACCCCAGGGGTTCAAGCCCACTGGAGTCTGCTGCTTCTGCAGTATCTGCTGGGACTTTGGTGAGTAGTCCAGGCAGTGGGAGTTTGGGCCTGGCCTTCAGAGAGAGGCTGCAGCTGGCTATTCCGTTGTGTCCCCAGAGCTCCTGGTCCTCTTTGACTCTCAGCAGCTGGTGGGTGGGTGTAGCAGTGGCCATAACTTCATGTGGCTACTGCCAGTGTATGCCCTTGGCCTCCTGGGGCTGATCTTTAGTTGGGTGCTACTGGCCCTTGGGCTTCTTGCAAAGTGCTGCCAGAGCATGGCCTAAAGGTCAGCCACCTGTGCTATGTGCTGGCGCTGTTGGAGGACAAAGAGCAAGATGTGGGCCTGGGGTAGGTGCCTGCAATCTGCCCGCCTGGGTTCATTTTCTAGAAACCAAGAGAGCAGAGTGACTAAATAAGATGGTAAAGTACATGTGGCCCTTTTATAGAGAAGTTCTTTCGAGAAACCATAGAAGCAGCTGTGTTGAGAGCAAGTGCCCACCTCAGCACCTTCAGCTTCACAAAAGTGAACATGGGTCAGCAGCCCCTTAGAGTCAATGGTCTTAAGGTTTATACTGAAAATGTAGACAAAAGACAAATTATTCTGGACCTTCAGATTAGTTTTATAGGAACTTGTGAGATTGATTTGGAGATCAAGCAATATTTTTGTAGAGCTGGCGTGAAAAGTATTCAGAATCATAGGACAATGTGGGTGACCCTGGAGCCCTTGATTGGTGACATGCCTTTAGTTGGCATATTCTTCATTGTCTTCCTTAGGAAACCACTTTTAGAGATTAATTGGACAGGATTGACTAATCTCCTGGACATCCCTGGACTGGATGATTAATCAGATAATATCATTTTGAATATAATATCAAACTCACAATCACTTGCCAAAAAACAAGATCTTAGCAGGGCTCCCTACACTTTCAATAAAGATACAGCCCCATGCAGTCCCCTCCTCCACGTCCATCATCCACATCATCACCCTGGCCTTTTCAGATTCCAATAAACCTCAGAAGACTGAGCCCTGCTACCTGTCACATACTAGATCTCACTACCTAAATATATCTCTTTATTTCTTAGAAAGGCTGTAGTCACGACTCAATTAAAAATCAAAGCTGGCTTTGGATTTAGAGCATGACTCTCTCCTTCTCCAAACCCAGGCATGTTGTTAGAAAGAAAACTCAGAGTTTCTGTCTCATATCTGAAGAGTCACTTGGTGTGGGACAATTAAAAAAAAAACAAATCTAGGAATTATTGTAGTCGAAACTCTGTTATCTCCCTAAAATTCTATTTCTCCCCTTACTTCTTTTTGACTCTTTAGTACCTTTCTTTGGCTAAGTTTAGTAGCATTTCATTTGTGTTTTAATAAATACAACTTGCCTGAAGGTCAGAAAAGTAACAGCCACACTGGTCAGCGATGCAAACCAGGCAGCAATGACACACACCTTTAATCCCAGTAGCCACACTAGCTTGCCATTGAAATCAGGTGGTAGTGGTGTATGCCTTTAATCCCAGAACTAGAGAGGATTATAAAACAGGAGACAGCTCTCAGTCTCAGTCTCATTCTGAGATTCCTGGAGGCAGGATCACCATTTCAGACTGAGGTAGAGGTAGGAGTCAGTGGCTGGCTGTTTTGCTTTTCTGATCTTCAGGTTGAACCTCAATTTCTGTCTCTGAGTTTTTATTAGTCATGTTCCAGCTAAGCAACTTAAGTATATATTGACAGACTGATAAGTAAAATAGATAGATAGATAGATAGATAGATAGATAGATAGATAGATAGATAGATAGATGGATGATAGATGTGACATATATATTTGGTAGAGTATTATTACATTTTAACATGTTTATCTTATTTTTAATTATTTGTAAATGTGTGTGTCCTGCCTATGCCTTTCAACATTTCAGTGATGCTCTGGGGTCCTGGTAGATTCCCCATATCACTGACATCCCCTACAATCCACAGAGACAAGCCATGTAAAGAGGACCAACAGAGATCTTAAGGAGCTGTTGGCCAGAGTTATCACACCACAGGCTAGAAAAGATCCTGCTCTGACCTTAACAGGGGTCTTTTTCCATATGAACTTTCTCAGTTTTGGTGAAAAGGGGCTCAACCCAGCTAGCAAGCACTGGGCATCTCTGGAAAGGAACACACTCCTGCCCCTGGTGAGATGGAGCGTTCCTATCTCCCTCCAATGGCAGGTGCCAGCCCCTCTGCTAACGCATGGGAGAGGATATGCTTATATTTTTTCTCAGACTGCCACAACACCAATATGAGTCCTGGTAAGAGATATATGCCCAGACATGGATCAGCCTGCTTCTGCCAATGAGGGAATAACCCAGGATGGGTAATGTATATACTCCCCTTTTTTGTTCTCATTGCTCCCCCAAACAGACTGATTTATTAAGGGCAGAGGTTATGGCCTTTAACTCCTCATTTTTTGAAAATGTTTGACACAATATAAAAAGGCTATTGAATCGCTCCTGAATGTTCACATATGCATTAATTGGTGGGATGTTAATGATAATTCTTATTCCCTTTAAATGACTCCTGCAGAGATCCGACATCAGTGGACAGCAACTAAGGCACCTCTTAAAGTGTTAATGGCTCTTAGGCATCCTTCAGTCCTTCACAGGAAGTTATGCATGCCTGATTATTTGTAATTTAAAAGACTGCTGCCTACTCCCCTACCCTGGAAGCTCTCTAGGAATGAATGCTCTTTGAGAGTTGATAGTCAATGACAGGTAAGAGCTTAGAGCAAGCAGGCCAACCTAAGACCGGCACAGTCCAGATGCTGAACCTTCCTGAGGCAGGGTCAACAAGACCTGAGCAAAGAACACTGGCTCCCACTGAGTGACCATGCAATAAATAAAAAAGTGTGGATATGTAAGAAGTAAAGGCCTACCAGGCTGAAAGGAGCAATGTGGAGTCTGCCTGGTGCTATCAGATGTCCTGATCTTGCTTAGTCAATGAGAAACCACCAAGCAATGTTGCCTGAGGGCCTAACAACAGGTGCCATCAGAGGTCATGACCATGCCTAGCCAATGAAGGGCAATCATGTGATGGATCAGAACTGTCAATGGATCAGAATGCCTGGGTGCTGGGAGAGTATATATAATTTTCTCTGATGGTAAATAAGTGATTCTGTGGTATGCCTTCTACCTGATTCCCGTGTCTGAGACATGACACTGTGCCATCTTACCCCTTGCCCTGAGCAAGACATTAGGGCCCAGCAACATTAGGAGAGGGAGCTAGAAAGATAGTTGAGCAGGTAAAAGTCACTTGTTTCCAAGGCTGATGACTTGAGTTTTATTTCTGGAACCCACATAATGGAAGCATGATTAAAAAAAAACCAGAGATAGATATTGGGGTTCAAGCTAGGAGATCAGAAAAGCAAAGAAGGCAACCACTAAAGAGACCTTTTACCTCTATCAGATCTAGAGATCAAAGGGGCGAGATCTTGTCTGCACAAATCCTTAGACTTTTCCCCTTTATATTCCTCTCCCTGCCCAGCCATATCACTCTTGTCTCCACCTTCCTAGTGCTGGGATACTGGGATTAAAAGTGTGAGCCACCACCACCTGTATCTGTTTCTGGATCAATATTGTATAGCCCAGTGTAACCTTGAACTCACAACCATCTGCCTTGGTCTCCCGAGTCCTGGGACTCAAGGTGTGTGCAACCACTAACTGGATTATATGGCTGACTAGTATGGCTGCTTTGCCCTCTGATCTTCAAGTAATCATTATTTATTAAAACACAAATAATACTCCACTGTATTTCCCATTTTGTCTAAAATATAAATAAGAAGGCTATAACTAGTAGAAGAATAAACTATATACAAAAAAACTATATACAAAAAGCAGGCAATAAATATATCAACAATGTCTAGTCCATTTGTTTAGTCTATATTCAGAGAAAATAATCCATTATCTATATTGTCTTATTGAATCCAAAATCAATACTTTTTGGAAAGTGAATCCAATTTACTTTCTATCATAACTTGCTTTCTCCATCTGGTAAAAAAGGGCAACTATAATTATAACTATCTGGTCTTCTACTCTCTCAGAGACCCAAGAAAGAAATAATATTAACTGAATAAGCAGGAAGTGCAAGCGACTTCCAAAAAATGTGAGTAATGACAGAAACAGCTGGCTTCCTGGACAGTTACCCAAAGTACCGCTACAGTGTTGGAGCATTCATATTTTACCTACAGGCCTAGAATATATGACGACTTTTCTGTAAAGCACAATATTCTGAAGGGCTGTTCCTCCTTGTCTTGACAATGTTTGGCAGTTACTTTCTTTTGTGTCCTTTTTGTCCAATTAGAAAACATACTGTCTGCAGTTGAGACAAGGGCATGTTTTTGCCCAATGGCTTTCTTTGCCACAAAGAAAGTAAACTCCATGTGGAGTTTCTTTGATACCCATTATCTTCTCTGAAGTAGATTGATGCTACCAGGAACAGATATGTCTCATTGTCATAAAAAGGAGAACCTAGGTTGTTTAAACATCCTAAATGCTATATTCTGTAGATCTTTGAAGTGTTTAAAGATGACATGTTTATCAAAAATATATCTTTGTTTGCTTGAAAACATACTAATGTGACTAAAAGTTCAATAATTATAGACAACTAGTTATTAACCCTGTATTTTCTTATCCTAAATATTTGGTGATAATAATTTTCAAGAACTAGAAATTTACATTACATTGTTAAACAAGTTATATAGGTACAATACCCTGGACAAGAGTAGATATATATGTACAGTATGCTGTAGCAAAAATTAATCTCAAATTTGTATCAATTCAATATACAAAATTTGTATACAATATACAAAAGTCTGATCCAATGTAAAACACTTAAAACTAGTAGTTGCAAGCTCACTTAAGAGAACTAGATGGCAGGAAGTAATCAAATTGAGAGCTGAAATCAACAAAATAGAAACAAAGAAAACAATACAAAGAATCAATGAGACAAAGAGTTGCTTCTTTGAGAAAATCAACAAAATAGACAAATGTTCATCCAAACTAACCAAAAGGCAGAGAGAATATCCAAATTAACAAAATCAAAAATGAAAGGGGGGACATAACAACAGACATGGAGGAAATACAGAGAATCATCAGGTCATATTTTGAAAACCTGTACTCCACAAAATTGGAAAAGTTAAAGGAAATGGACAACTTTCTGGATAAATATCACTTACCAAAATTAAATCAAGACCAGAAAAGCAAATTAAATAGACCTACAACTGCTGAAGAAATAGAAACAGTCATCAAAAGTCTTTCAACCAAAAAAAGCCCAGGACCAGATGGTTTCAGTTCAGAATTCTACAAGACTTTCAAAGAAGAACTAATACCAATATTCTTCAAATTATTCCACACAATAGAAACAGAGGGAACATTGCCAAACTCTTTTTATGAGGCTATAATTACCCTGATACCCAAACCACAGAAAGATAATACTAAGAAAGAGAATTACAGACCAATCTCACTCATAAACATTGATGCAAAAATACTAAATAAAATACTAGCAAATTGAATCCAAGAACACATCAGAACCATCATTCACCATGACCAAGTCAGCTTCATCCCACAGATGCAGGAATGGTTCAACATACAAAAATCTGTCAATGTAATCCACCATATAAACAAGCTGAAAAATAAAAACCACATGATAATCTCATTAGATGCCGAAAAAGCATTTGACAAAATATAACTTCCCTTCATGATAAAGGTCTTGGAGAGAGCAGGGATACAAGGAACATACCTAAACATAATTAAGGCAATATACCAACAACAAGCCAACAGCCAACATCAAAATAAATGAAGAGAAACTCCCAGTGATTCCACTGAAATCAGGAACAAGACAAGGTTGTCCACTCTCTCCATATCTACTCAATATAGTTCTTGAGGTCCTAGCTAGAGCAATAAGACACCAAAGGGAGATCAAGGGGATACAAATTGGAAAAGAAGAAGTCAAACTGTCACTGTTTGCTGATGATATGATAGTTTACGTAAGTGATCCCAAAAATTCTACCAAGGAACTTCTACAACTCATAAACACTTTCAGCAATGTAGCAGGATACAAGACTAACTCAAAAAAATCAGTAGCCCTCCTGTACACAGATGATAAAAGGGCTGGGGAAGAAATCAGAATCAACACTCTTCACAATAGCCACAGATAGCATAAAATATCTCAGAGTAACTCTAACCAAGCAAGTGGAAGACTTGTATGACAAGAACTTTAAATCTTTGTAGAAAGAAATTGAAGAAGACATCAGAAAGTGGAAAGATATCCCATGCTCTTGGGTAGGCAGAATTAACATAGTAAAAATGGCACTCTTACCTAAAACAATCTACAGATTCAATGCAATGCCCATCAAAATCCCAGCAAAATTCTTCAAAGACCTCAAAAAAACGGTACTCAACTTCATTTGGAAAAGCAAAAAGCCCAGGATAGCCAAAACAATCCTGTACAATAAAAGAACTTCTGGAGGTATCACAATCCCTGACTTCAAACTCTACTACAGAGCTACAGTACTGAAAACAGCCTGGTATTGGCATAAGAACAGACAAGAGGACCAATGGGACTGAATAGAATACCCAGATATCAATCCACACATCTTCAAACACCTGATCTTTGATAAAGAAGCAAAAAATATCAAATGAAAAAAGAAAGCATGTTTAACAAGTGATGCTGGCATAACTGGATATCAGCATGTAGAAGAATGAAAATAGGCCCATATCTATCACCATGCACAAAACTCAGGTCCAAATGGATCAAAGACCTCAACATAAAGTCAGCCACACTGAACCTCACAGAAGAGAAAGTGGGAAGTACACTTGAATGCATTGGCACAGGGAACCACTTCCTAAATATAACCCCAGCAGCACAGACACTGAGAGAAACAATTAATAAATGGGACTTCCTGAAACTGAAAAGCTTCTGTAAAGCAAAGGACATGGTTATCAAGACAAAACGACAACCTACAGAATGGAAAAAGATCTTCACTAACCCCACATCAGACAGAGGTCTGATCTCCAAACTATACAAAGAACTCAAGAAACTGGACACCAAAAGATCACATAATCCAATAAAAAAAAAAAAATGAAGTACAGACCTAAACAGAAAACTCTCAACAAAGGAATCTAAAATGACTGAAAGACACTTAAGAAAATCCTCAACATCCTTAATCATCAGAGAAATGCAAATCTAAACAACTCTGAGATGTAAGAATGGCCAAGAACAAAAACACTGATGACAACTTATGCTGGAGAGGTTGTGGGGAAAAGGGAACACTTCTGCATTGCTGTTGGGAATGTAAGTTGGTACAATCCCTTTGGATGTCAGTGTGACAATTTCTCTGAAAATTAGGAAACAACCTTCCTCAAGACCCAGTAATAAAACTTTTAGGTATATATCCAAAGGATGCTCAATCGTGCCACAAGGATATGTGCTCAACTATGTTCTTAGCAGCTTTGTTTGTCATAGCCAGAACCTGGAAACAACCTAAATGCCTCTCGAATGAAGAAAAAAATGTGGTACATGGAGTACTACACATCAGAAAAAAATAACAACAGCTTGAATTTTGTAGGAAAATGAATGGATTTAGAAAACATTATTTTGAGTGAGGTAAGCCAGACACAGAAAGACAGTTATCACATGTACTCACTCATAGGTGGTTTTAAGTATAAAGCAAAGAAAGCCAGCCTACAAACCACAATCCCAGAGAATTTAGACAACAATGCAGACACTAAGAGAGACTTACATAGATCTAATCTACATGGGAAGTAGAAAGTAGAAAAAGACAAGATCTCCTGAGTAAATTGGGAGCATGGGGACCTTGTAGGAGGGTTGAAGGTGGAGGGGAAAGGCAGGGAGAGGAGTAAAGAAAAATGTAGAGCTCAATAAATATCAATTTTAAAAAAAGAAAGAACTTTTAAAAAAGGAGAAAAAAATTTCTTCAATCAAAAATAATTCTCTCCCAACTTCAGCTGATAATTCCCTTGGACTATTTAAGTCCTTGACATCATCTAAGGTTTTGTTTAAATTAATCAGGTCGTCAGGACATATCCCAATAGTTCACCATAGACAGGAAATGTCTCCTGGCAGTCTTTGGAAGTCATTAACAGTCTACAATTGATTTCTCCTAATTTGTACCCTTTGTGGTCTATTTTTTTGTAAACCTATTTTATAGCCTAAATAATTAGTAGAATCTTCTCTTTGTATTTTTTTTCAGGAGCAATTTGTAATCCCCAACAAGTCCAAATTTTCTTTACTTCTTCAAACATTCTAAAGTATCTACATTTGAGTTAGATAGTAAATTGTCATCCATGCAATGGTAAACTTTATATTCAGGAAATTGCTATGCATTATTTCCAGTGGCTTACAAAATATTGGCACATGGTGGGACTATTTAGCCTTTCCTATTTGAGGCGCTTCCATTGATATCTTTTAGCAGGCTGAGAATTGTCATAAGTGGGCAATGTGAAGGCAATTTTTTCTCTGTCTTTTTCTTGTAAAGAAAGTGAAGAAACAGTCTTTTAAATCAATAACTATAAGAGGCCATCATTTAGATAATAGAGAAGGCGAAGGAATTCCAGACTGTAGAGAGCCCACTGGCTGCATCACCTTATTAACAGCTTGTAGATCTATCACCATTCTCCATTTTCCAGATTTCTTTTAAACAACAATACAGGAGAATTCCAAGGGCTGGTTGATTCTTCAATATGCTAAGTGGTTAGTTGCTCCTGTACCAGCTGTTCTAAAGCTGGAAATTGTACAATTTATACAGGTTTGTCTGTCAACCATTGTCTGTTGGTGCCTTTGGAAGATTAGCAGCTTTTGTGCCCTATTCTTGTGCAACCTGAATGGTCAGTGGCTGTGATTACCATACTCCTAGCTTTACCCCATTGCTCAAAGTCTCAGTCTATTTTCTGAACCAGCTACTCCACTACAATTGTGGACCAGGCTCTAAAAGAGCTTTAACCAAATCTATCCAGTCTTTAGGGATAATTCTATTACAAACCGACTTCCAGTTTAATATTTTCTTCACAAAAGCAAATGCATGCCATAGAGACCATTGCTTCCTTGAATCTCCTTAACTCTAACATTGGCACAGGGGTCCCTTCAGCTCCTACTCTATCATTTGGAAATTCTTGTACAGTTGGATATCTTAAGGTTGATTGTTTGAAAACCTTGGACTGTTCCTCTCTTTTCTTACACTGCAGTGCTAGAATTGATTCTCCATTAAATTCCTCTGTGTGAATTTGAATATCTCTATGATCATTTTATTAAGTATTTCTAAGGCCTATATCTTAGCACTCAGAATAACCAACTGTTTTAGTGATAAGGCAAAAATGATAATAATACCGATAATGTTTACAATTGACATTACATAAATCCCACCCTAATCAGTCGTCCTCTCATTTCATACTGTTTTAGCATATTATCATTCAGAGACACAAATCCCTCCAATGTGGGGGAAAAAAAAACTTCTTTAAAACTAATTCTTCCCTTTAAGAATTCCCCATTGTCAGCCTGGCAGTGGTGACGCACACCTTTAATCCCAGCACTTGGGAGGCAGAGGCAGGCGGATCCCTGTGAGTTCTAGGCCAGCCTGGTCTACAAGAGCTAGTTCCAGGACAGGCTCCAAAGCTACAGAGAAACCCTGTCTCAAAAAAAAAAAAAAAAAAAAAAAAAGCAAAGTATTCCCCATTGTCTTACCAAATCTGCTGACAATGTTGATGAAGATGTGAGGCTTATTGCTGCTGGATAGAACACTAAAATCCTGACTGGATTTCAAGGTAGTGACCTAGCTTGACAGCAGTCTGAGAAGGGGTTTCAGGGAGAGCCTGCCAGGAGAGAAGAAATAAGAAACCCAGCCGGCGAGGCGGTGGCTCTGATCCTGTGTAATGCTGGCCTATGCCGGTGGCTGTAAGGTCACAGGCAAATGGCTGTTTTGTGAATTTGTTCCCCAAACGTGGGCACCAAAAGTAGCACAGATGATAAAAACCCTGAGATAGATAGTGGGGTTCAACCTGAAGATCAGAAAAGCAAAGCCGCCAACCACTAAAGAGACCTTTTACCTCTATCAAATCTTCAGGTCAAAGGGGTGAGATCCCATCTCCACAAATCCTCAAACTCAACACCACTGAGTTCCTGTCTTCCCCTTTATAGTCCCCTCTCTACCCAATCATATCATTCTTGTCTCCACCTCCCTAGTGCTGGGATCAAAGGTGTGAGCCACCACTTGGATCTGTTTCTGGGTGGATCTTTTGTAGCCCAGGGTAATCTTGGATTTACAGAACTTCATCTGCTTCTCTTCCACATCCTGGGATTAAAGTTGTTTCTGACCTGTTTGACTGACTAGCATGGTTGCTTTGCCCTCTGATCTTCAGGCAAGCTTTCTTTATTAAAGCACAAGTAATATACCACTATACTGATATTCATAGATTGCCATCTGACCTTCCTTCCTTATACAAGCCACATACAACAGAAATAAATAAATGTAATTAAATATTTAAAAGAATTAACGGGAGAAGACAAATAGCAGAGAGTGGTTTAGATGACTCTTTTCTATCTCATCAGATATAGATGGTTTATATTTCACCTAGACTATTTGACTATATCTCCAGCCTTCAGTCTTTGAGTTTTTAACTACCTTGTTTGTTTGTTTGTTTATTGTGTGGGTGTGAGGGGGGTGGTGTAGGAGGGTTCTTCTTTCTATGTGTTGCTTTCATTGGTTAATTAATAAAGAAACTGCTTGGCCTGATAGGTCAGAACATAGGTAGGCAGGGTAGACAGAACAGAATGCTGGGAGAAAGGAGGCAGAATCAGAGAGAGCCGCCTGCCATGAAGCTGCCAGGTCAGACATGATGAATCTTTCCCTGTAAGCCACGAGTTCGTGGTGACATACAGATTATTAGAAATGGGTTGAGTCAAGATGTGAGAGTTAACCAATAAGAGACTAGAACTAATGGGCCAGGCAGTGTTTAAATGAATACAGTTTTCATGTTATTATTTCAGGTAAAGCTAGCCGGGTGGTGGGAAGTGGCCCGCAGCTTTTCATTACTACAAGGGGGTGCATACATGCCGTAGCACATGTGTGGAGGTCAGAAGAGACTTTGTGGGAATTGAGTCTCTACTTTCCCTATGGGTTATCAGGCTTGAGAGCAAGCGCATTTAATCACAGAGCAATTTCTCTGGCCCAGCCTCAAGTCTTGATGAAATCTTTAGCAAATCACTCAGGGCCTTCATGCTTTGGCTTTGACAACTGCACAGACTCAGAGCCTAACAACACAAATCTCTGTGCCCAGAGTTCTCACAAGCATCTGTAGCATCCCATAGCTTTCATACGTTTCTTTAGAAAACATGTCCCAATCTGAGCCTTTTCTGTTCTGGTCGTTGTTACGTTGTAGTGCAGGGTCATCTCCTGTGGTAAATCCTTCTTTCTCATTGTTCCTTGGTCACATGATCTTGGTATTTTAGCATGTATCATTTGATAGTGCTGTAATTTGAACACAGCATAACTATGGACTAAGAGTTCCAAGGTCTGAGAGGCAGCTCACCAAGCAGTTGGTTTGTTTAACGATTACTCTTGCCCTGTGGATAACGTTTTTGCCTGTTTTAAAATAGCACTGTGAGGTAGTTACTACAATTATTCGTCATCTTCCATGAGAATAAATGTGTCTTAGCAAGCCAAGAAACCTGACAGTAGATCCACTACCAAGTAATTTGCATCCAAGGCTCAAGCCTAGCTCCGCCTGAATTCAGAGCCCATGTTTAAATCAAGCACCCATATGGCTGCCTCTACAGTGGGCGCTAGGATGCATCGACTTTGGCTCTACTGTTGCTCACATGTGAAGAATTTATGAGTGGGAACCAGCACTGCACTTTGCTGCTCCAGAGAATTTTCTGTAGCAAGGAAATTCACATTACTCAGTCTGGTATTCAATAGCCACACAGGGCCACTGAGTATTTGAAATTTGGTTGGTGTCACCAAAGAAACAACCGTTCACTTAATGTTAACTAGTTTACGTGTAAATGGTCATGTGTGACTACTGGGCCTAGTGACTTGTTTCACACGGGTACTGTAGATCTAGGAATGGATCATTTCTCCACTGTCAGAAGAAAGCATGTGACAAAATGTGTGTGCGTGTGCATGTGTGTGCATGTTTCTTTAAAACTCCATTACTTTAAGAATATCTATGAAGGGCTAGAGAGATGGCTCAGTGGTTAAGATTACTGGTTGCTCTTGAAGAAGGCCTGGGTTTATTTCTTAGCACTAACATGGTACCTCACAATTTTCTGTAACTCCAGTTCCTGGAGACTTGGCATCTTCTAGACTCTTTGGGTACCAGGCACACATAAGGTGAACTTTCATACATTCAGGCAGACATTCATACACATAAATAAAATAAGTAAATTTAAAGATAAAAACTAAAAAGTACCCTTTGCGGGCAGTGGTGGTGCACACCTTTAATCCCAGCAGACAGGAGGCAGAGGCAGGTGGATCTCTGTTTGAGACCAGCCTGGTCTACATAGAGCTAGTTCCAGGACAGGTTCCAAAGCTATACAGAGAAACTCTGTCTGGAAAAACCAAAAAATTAAATTAAATTAAATTTAAAAATACCCACGAGCAGTAACACATGCAAAACTTTGGTGTGCAAAACTCAGCTTCAACACTCTATACCCTGGGAAGCCCCATGATCCACAATGACCATATTTTACAGAATATAAAGAAACCATATTTAAGTTTCAGATACATTATTATTTTTCAAACTGCTAAGCAAAGATGCTATCTGTTATAATCATAAGGTACCTAACTGATGATCAGACACATTCCAATTCCAGAGTTTTTAAATGTCGGGTAAAATTAATCTTGGCACAGTGAAAATAAAATTTTGGTTATTTTTATGATTTTCAGAATGATCTTTAGATAGCCATTTTTTTTTCTTATTAGTGACTAGTGTGATTTAGGTTACTGTTGAGAGAGTTAGCATCAGGCACTATCATTTCCAGTTTAGTTTAATTTCTGAGATAAAAATATCTACTGTAGGAATTGGAATAACCCACATCTTTAATAAGTTGTCTTCAGCATGATCAAGATCTGACACATTATAATAATATTTCAAGTGGAGTATCTATTTTTAATTTATTTTCCTGTGACTTTTTTCCCCCATTTATTTTGGTTAAGATTTTTTTCCTTGTGTTCATCGCACATACTAAGCTGTAAATGCTAAGGTGTGTGGTGAGGCTCATGCAGCATCAGCTGACCTCACAGCGAACTGATTATGCATAATTTTTCATTTGTGGAACCAGGGATTGCACTCGGGGTTTTGTACATGGTAGGCAAACTCTGTCACTGAACTAAGTACCATATACACACACATATACACACAGAGACACAGACACAGACACACAGATACACATACTCACTCACTCACTTTTTCTTCTCTCTCTTTCTCTCTCTCTTTTCTTTCTTTCTTTCTTTCTTTCTTTCTTTCTTTCTTTCTTTCTTTCTTTCTTTCTTTCTTTTTTTTTTTTTTGTGATGTGGTCTTGGAAATGCCCAGGCTGGCCTTGAACTTACGATCTTCCTAATTCAGCCCCTCAGACGCTGATTTTACAAACTCGCACCACCACCGCTGGCTGGATTATATATTTTTGATATTTCTGTGAAATGGGTGGGGAGGTGGAGACTGAGAGACACTTGGCAGCATCTTCATCTTTTCGCTCTAGGCCATTTGCCTAGAACCTTACATGCAGCTGTCCTGGCTGCAGCCTGCACCTAGAGCAGCTGTGGTTCTTCCTCCAGCTTCAGAGGCTTGGGGAAAACAAACAAAACAAAACAAACCACCAAGGCACAAATCTGCCTTCACCAGTAGAACATCTCCCGCTTTGCAGTGATGTAAGCTGGATGGCGTGTCTTTTGGTATTTAGAACACTAAGTCCTAATCCAAGTGTGTGGTGCCTCCACCACGTCACCTTATATGCTAAGAAAATGCTCCATCCTTTACTCAGCTGCAACAAATTAATAAGTAATTTCAATCAATAAAAAATTATTTTGATCCTGAAATCTACTCCACATACTCCAGTTTCTTGGATTTTGGTAAAATCGTTAAAATGTGTATGAGACTTGCAAAAAAAAAAAAAATCCTTGACTTTTTGAATTCAGATGACCCATGCCACACATTCTGGTGGCGATTTTAAACTTCTGGTTAGCAAAAAAAAAAAAAAAAAAATTCTTTCGTCTAATAAATGACTATATTTCAAAACAGCAAAGGATTGGAACTTATTACTTAAGCCCAAGATCAGAGCACACATGATAGAGACGCGCCAACAGGAAACAGACACTGGATGTGAGTCACGGGGCACTGACAGCCAAGCTGGCCACACCACACAGTGGAGAGAGCTCAAAGTCCTAACCTACAAAGGCCAAGAGCCTCGCTGAAGGAGTGGGTGACAAGGAACAGAGCTCAGGGGCCCAGGGATCTGCAAGCCACGCGGACACCCACGGTGGTTGTTTCTTTAGAAAAGAAGTTCGGTGCTGTTTATAGTATCTGATGCCATCTCCACACTCGCCTTGCAGCCTTGAAAGTCTCAGTGGTGCTCACAGCTGCTAGGGTTGGTTAGGTAGCCCTCTCCCTCGGTGAGGACACAGAGGCCAGCTAGACTAAGCAGTCCCCATTATCTCACAATGAACAGACCTCAGACCTGCAATCAACATCACTTTTGAGAAAGTCACAAACAGGGCCATTTGAGCCTGTCTCTTCCAGCCCTTTTCGGTTTCTTTTGTGAAGCAGCAGGACTCTATCTTGCCTCGCCTACCATGCTAATGCTAATTGCACCCCTTGGGTACACCTTGGCTGCTGTGTTAAACACACCTAGAGTTGTTTTCTTATTATCATGAAAACTAGTTGACACAAAAGACTGCCTGTGGAGGCACCGAGGGACGCTGCAATAAACTTCCTGCTCTGAAAGGGCTAAGCGAGTTCAGAACGCTGGAGAAGGAGCCCTGCCCAGAAAGAGATGCCTTCAAGTCCCCATGGGGTGGGCTTGATAAGTGAGACGATGAAATTAATGTTATGGAAAGAAAACACCCTTGCTAGTGTGTATGTGGGGGCGGCGGGGGCTGTATGTGTCAGGGTGAAGGTAGGCTGTGCCTTTTGACGGGAATTTCTCTAGGGCTGATTGATGTATGGTTCTCCTTTGCCGTGTATTACACCGCTGAAGGAAGATGTTCAGAGTAGTTTGGGGAGTATAGGAAAACGTCACAGTTACCTAGGGCAGAACTAAAATTTAATCTCAGGCAACTCAGTGCTTTCCCCTGGAGACCCTTAGGTGTGTGGCCCCTGAGGGTTACTTCATTTGGGTGCTGTCTAGGCAGATGTCCTTGCTCCTACTGAGCCTCACGCCTAGTCGGTCTATGCTGTTCTTGGGCTCCCGGAAAGGTCCCCAGGCTGCTCCTGCTTGGGCATCTTAAGTGCATGTTTCTTCTGTGCTGCGACCTGCCCTGCTTGGTTCCTGGAACCCTGGCTAGAGGTAGCAAGAGACTAAAGAAAGGACAGACACAGAGAAAGTGTACAGTGTACGGCAAACTGGGACCAGGTGTGGTTCCGCTGCTGCTCCCTGCAGCCCAGGATCTCAGCATGTTTATTAGGTAGGGCACAGGGGAAAGGGTTAATTAGTCTCAGTAGGAGGTCTCTGTAGGTCAGCCGTCTCGGGCTGTAAACATCCAGAAGGGGGGAAAGACGCAGTTGCTAGTCTCTTGCTGGTCTCTGCGCACAGTAACCAGTACTCATGAACACTCATACTGCGCTCTCAAGGAGATCTTTGCCGCCCCTCTTCAGCCTGGGCCATATGGGCAACAAATGGCTTCTGCCGGTTTCCCATAGGTCAGAGTCCTTGGAGACCTGGCCTTGTGCATCTGGGCTCCGACAAATGAAAGAAGAGAAAACATCCTAAGACATGGTGCTGTGCTGCTTCCTAGAACTGTCTTGAGTTCCCTGTTCCCCGCCTACAGCGCCCCCGCCAAGTCCCGCCCCAGCCTACCTGTCAATCATTATGCCCCCTCCACCCCATCCATTTCTCTCTTGCTTTGACTTCACTCAGAACTTAAGCTTATACCACTCAAAACACAAAGCATTAGAAGTCCGAAAGTCTTGGCTTTTGACTGAATCTCTCAGTACCGAGGGGATATATGCAGCTCACCAAATGTGAAAGAAATAGCCAGAAGGGGATTTTAGAAAACGATGTGGATTTGAACTAGGGGAGCTCACAGTGAAAACCCAAGAGTATTATTCCATCACAGTTTTCTTGTAAAAAAAAAAAAAAAAAAAAAAAAAAAAAAGCCTTTTTTTTCCCTTATGTGGAGGTGAATTCATTGAGGCAAAAGTCAACACCCTCCTGCAAGCGAGAGGAAGCACTTTCTCTGCCTCAGTAAGGACATTTTACTCCATTTACCCTTTTTATAGCAACTCCCTTTTTCTCCAAGTGAACTCACCAACCCCTCTTGGTTCAACTCTCTGCCTGAGTCATAGTCTCAGGAGTGCAAGGAATTTCCTAGGAGGTAGAATCCTATTCTTCCCGTGTCTCTCATTTCCACCAGACAGGGTTCCACGAAAGCAACTTCCTAGTCTACTGAATCTCAGAGCTTTCCAAGGGCTTAGAATGCAGCTCTGTGCCTCAACTTCTCTACACACCAGGGCTCTGGAAGAGGTAACCATGCCTCTGAGCCACTGTCTCAGGAATACAACTGTCTTGAGATCCCCGTCATCCTCCTGACTAGTGCTCTCCCTCCCCATCATCTTCCTGACTAGTGCTCCCCCTTCCTGTCATCCTCCTGTCTAGTGCTCCCATCCCCTATCATTCTCCTGACTAGTCCTCCCCCTCTCCAGCATCTTCCTGACTAGTGCTCCCCTCCCCATCATCCTCCTGACTAGTGCTCCCCTCCCCATCATCCTCCCGACTAGTGCTCCCCCTCCCCATCATCTTCCTGTGCAGTGCTCCCCCTCCCCATCATCCTCCTGTGCAGTGCTCCCCCCTCCCTGCAGCCCAATTGGAGATCATTCTTTCTTCTTGTGCAGGACAAACGTCACCTGACATTAGACACCAGGTGGAGGGCAGGTGAAGAGTATTCCTCACACTGACTGGAGCTACAGGTACCCCTGACTTAAGATTCTACAACTTCATAATTTTTCAACTTTAATATGGTGCAAAAGCTATGTGCATTCAGTTAAAGACGCACTTCTAACTTCAAATTTTGATCTTTTCTGCAGTATTTGCCTTCTACTTACTCCATATATCTCTTTCTCAAGATACCAGACTATGACAGTCCACCACAGCTCCCAGGTTAGATTCCTGATCATGAGATGCCATGGTTCACTGTGTTTGTTGCCAGCTGTTTTTGGCTACAGGTATTCAATAATAATATAAAATATTAATCACTATGGTAAAAAATAGGCTTCATATTAGTTGACTAATATGTCAACTGTAGATTGCCACAAATGCTCTGGGCTTGTTTAATGCAGGTGATGTGAAGCTGTGATGTCAGCTTGGTTGGTTTCTGCCTCTTACTGGCAGCTGATCTGGCCTCAGAGTCCTCTTCGTTGCTTGACTTTTGTGGGAACTATTCTCAGCTTTTCTTGTTCACTCTGGAAGGGAGGGGCCTAGTGAATGTAGTCAGTTTCAGGGACTTCCTGAAGCTGAGTTGTTTACCTTCCTGGTTAAGGATCTCTCCCTGGAATGTCTTGGTCTTAGAGGGAACTGTTACTGTACACCACAGCAGGTAGTTCTCCCTGCTCACACTGCCGGAAAGACAAGAGATCAAGCTTAGGCTCTCTTGGCCTTTCAAGGGAATATTCTGCCTTATCTCAGAAAAATTAAATTATGACAATAATAAAAATTAAGAGGTGTTTTTAAATCAGATATTACTATATCCCTGAAATTTATGTGTAATATAATATCATATTTATTCGTGGCAATGAGTATCTAAAACTTAAAATATTAAGTATTCTCATTCTACAAGTCAGATAACTAAAGTGTGAAGAAATTAAAGAATTTGTCAAAAAAATTTACAAATAAGTCGTGTCAAACCCCAAACTTTGCTCCATCTGACTCATAAACCCTAGTTCCTTACACTGTTATTAACCAAAAGGACTGTCATTTTATAGATAGACATAACTTAGTTTCTAGCAATAACTGTAATGTCCATGGGCAGGGGCCTCAGAAAGGCCCAGAGCTCTTTCTACATTCTCGCCTGAATTTGGGGTTCACAGGGCCACTTCTCTTTCTTGGTAAGCAGCACTCAGCCCCAGAACTTTAAAGAATATAAGAAACATAATGTCCCATTCCTACTTAAATGTGGAATCAATTTAGAAGACAGACACAGGAGTCCGTTACGATCAAAATGTTGACTTCTACTGCCAAAAGAACTGTATTAGTGGCATGGCTGTCGTATGTGATCAAATGAACTGCCTACATGCTCTGCCTTACCTCCTGTGCCCTACACTGGCCCAGATGTTGATGCTCCAGCCTAGGAGAACTTTGGGACCATAGACTACAAGCAGATGAAATTACACAGGGCCTCTGGTTCAAGGCAAAAACGAATAAATTAACTCTTTAACACTTCTTAATAGAGAAGAGACACTCATTAACTTTATTACTTTGTAACTTCCTAACAAGCCCATCAAACGCTGATGACATCATAGGTAAAATATGCATTTCATAACATCACAGATTAGCTGCACCTGTGTCAAAGAAGCTCAGCACATTTGGCAGGTGGACACAGAAAGGTGGGCCCTGGTGGTCTGAGCTCTTGCTAAAAAATCCTGCTGTACTCTAGAAGTCAGTATGTTTATTTTATAGACTTGAACAGGGAGGTAGGGTTTTTGTATAACAATAAAGAGGAGGCAGAGTTTATATTATACACCTGGAACAAGGAGACAGTTGTAGCTAACTTTGGTAGGGGCCATCCCTGTAGGGGAACAGTCTTTAGACCAAAAATCCCTGCCAGAGGCTGAAAGCTATGGCGGACATTTTCTGCACACACTATCAATACTTAAACTTGATTTCCCCAAGGAAGGGTTTACAGCTCTCTGAACCTGAGGCAATGGAGTCCTTAATATGGCCATGCCTATATTAATAACCCACATTAATTCAGGACTCCATATACTCAGGGCTTCCTCTTCTTCCTACACATGACCATATCAATTAAAAATGCATTTAGTGTGACTTCAGAAAAGTCTCCATAGTCCTCAGAGGCTCAGCATTGTTTAAAAGTCCAGCTCCAAAATCTTGTCTGAGACTCAAGCCAATTTCTAAACTGTAACTCCCTGTAAAATAAAAAGGAAATTATATATGTTTGTTGTGTGTGTGTGTGTGTGTGTGTGTGTGTTTGTGTGTATTTACTTTTTTTTCTCAAGACGGGATTTCTCTGAGTTGTTTTGGAACTCTCTTTGTAGACCAAGCTGGCCTCGAACTCACAGAGATTTGCCTGTCTCTGCCTCCCGAGTGCTGTGATTAAAGAGGTGAGCTACCACCGCCTGGTTACAAATCAAATGCTTTTAATATACAATGGCGCTGAATATTCATTACCACTCCAAAAGGGAGGAATTGGGGACTCCAAATCCTGTAGCTTCATATCTAGGGTGAAAGGACTTCAATGGCTTCACCCCTCCAGTTTTTCTACCTATAATATGCATTTATTTCTTGGACTGAGCCTACTCCCCATGTGGAGTTCTCCTTGGCAGATATTTCTTGGCTCTGGCTCCTCCAGGATCTTGAGGTCTCCACTGAAACACAAGCTTCACTTTCTTAGCTTCACGCAGTGGCCCCTAGGGGCACATATCCTTTAGGGTCCTCATGTAGAGACTCATCTGCTGTTTGCTGCCTGGCCTCAGTGACTCTCTGAAACCATGGGGTTAGAATCCATGCGTCCTTAACTCTTGCATTCTTGTGCCTCTAAAGCATGCATCCTCTGCGTGGATGCTGCTGCTGAGTTTGACAGCCAGCTAGGGATGGGGCCTTGCCCCCTTGAGCCACACTTGCAGAAGCTTTTGAGCTGTTTTATGTTCTCTTTCACAAGCAAGAAGCTTAGCTAGGTGGGGTCTTGCCCTGGAGGCATTCTTTGCTTTTTTCCTCTACCAAGCAAGAGGCCCCCTCCTTAAAGATGCCAGTCTTTATCTCTCAGCTCTTGCCTTAGCTGTAACATTAAATTTCTGGTCCTCTTTTTCTCTCCAAACTGTACACATTATAATCTCTCTTTGTCCCATGCACTTTCTTTCATTATAAATCCACCTAAACATTGTTAATAATAAGCACACCACAGATTCAATATTATGTTGCCTTCAAAGTGCCTCGATCAAATATATTAGTCTAATGCCTTTTACGTTAGCCTCTGGCAAGTTCTTAGAACAAGGGCATCAAGCGGCCAGATTCTTTGCCAGGATATTAGAGGAATGGTGTAAGCCCAGCTGGTGATTCTGTTCCCTCTGAAACCCCTGGAGCTGAGTGTCCGTAGTCTTCCCTGCTCTCAGCTCTGCTGTCTTTCAAGCTCCTGACAGGACATCCCTTTGAGCTCTGCTTGCAGCATTTTCTAGTCCAAAGTCTTCCACGTTCCTCCCAAAAACAACATGGCTAGGTTCTTCCCTGCAGCAGCCTGCGCTCTAGTACCAGAGTCTGTAGTAGTCGCTTTTCTGTTGCTATGATAAACACTGTGGCCAAGACCTTTTAAAAAGTAGGTTTATCTTTGGTTATGATCCCAAAGTGTAAAGTGTTCATAGTGATGAACTGGAGGCGTGAAAAGTAACAGGTACGGCGGTTAAGAGCTCACGTTTTGAACTGAAAGCAGGAAGTAGATGAGATGAACTGGAAGTGACATGGAGTCTTTACACTCTCAAAGAGCCTCCTTCAGTGATACGTTTCCTCCAACAAGACTATACGTCTTCCCCACAGCACCCCTCACTGGGACCCAGGCTTCAGATATCTGCTTCTACAAGTAGGACATTCCCATTCAAACCATCACAATCCGCAAGCATCCACCCCAGTTCTTGACATTGTTAATGGAAACATTGATAACGTTTGTAACATTCAGCATCTGTATGCTATGCAGGTAATCATGTCCGTAATCCTCACATGTGCATATCTCTCTCAACTGGAATTGCCTAATTTAACGTCTAATTTAGCTTCTTTCTCAGATATCTGGTTGTGATAGATCTTTCTTTGGACCATCAGTTTCTGAATAATGACACAGAGACATTTTATTAATTATGAAAACTTGACCTTAGCTTAAGCTTATTTCCAACTAGCTCTTACAACTTACATTAACCCATTTATATTAATATATGTTCTGCCACGTTGTTCTTTACCTCTCCTCCATTCTGTATGTCCAGTTTCTATGTGTCTGGCTGGCAAATCTCCCATGCTTGATTCTTTCCTAGAGTTCCTGTTTCTCCCCCAGAAGTCCTGTCCTCTCCTGCCTAGCTATTAGCTGTTCAGTTGTTTATTAAACTAACAAGAATGATAGGTAAGATTAAACAGAGGCATATCTTTACAGAATACAAAATGATTATTCTAACATGTGTGGAATCCACTTGTATCTTTAGAAATCTAATTTTTTTGTGACTTTTTACTTTTATAAAAGTTATCTCTACTAACTTGTAGTGAAAATTATGAATCTCCTCGGGAAATGACTGGAACCCTGCCACCAGAAAAAGTAACATAAAAGTGAGAGCAAAATAATGTTTGGTTGTTTTATAACAAGTGAGATTTCTTTGGTTCAATAGACAACTGATTTCAGTTTATGATCTACACATTGACGAAGACAAAGCTAATGTGGGATTTCCCTCTGTGTACCGTGATTACCATTAATGAATAAAGAAACTGCCTTGGCCTGTTGATAGGGCAAAACTTAGGTAGGCAGGGAAAACTAAATTGAATGCTGGGAGGAAGGAGGTAGAGTCAGAAAAAAGCCATTTAGCCCCACTGGAGCCAGATGGAACTTTAGTCAGTAGGCCACAGCCATATGGTGATACACAGTTTAATAGAAATGGGTTAAATTAAGATGTAAGAGTTAGCCAATAAGAAGCTAGAGCTAATGGGACAAGCAGTGTTTTAAATATTATAGTTTCTGTGTGATTATTTCAGGACTAAGCAGCTGGGAACCAACAAGTGGCCCTTCTCTAACACAAAGCTAAATGCCAATTTTAGTGAAAGAAAAAAGAAATAACAATAATGGATAAATGAAAATTGCCCCCACTTCCCATACTATACTTGGCTCCTCTAACCAGAAGATGGTTAGAAAAAACTCATAAAGCAAAGTTATGCCATATGTAGATCATTCATTTGCTATTTAGTTAAAAGTCAAGTGGGTTTTCTTTTTCCTAATTGTTGTTGTGATGATGATGATGATGATGATGATGATGATGATGATGATGATGTGGCTGGAGAGATGGCTCAATGGTTAAGGTTAATAGTGCTTGCAGAGGATCTGGGTTCAGTTCCCAACACCCACAATGTGGCTCACAAATGCCTGTAACTCCAATTCTGGGAGGCTGACACACTTACCCGGCTCATGTGCATGCATGGTACACACTCAGGCACACACACATGCACAAAAGGTAACTGATTAAATCCAAAATCCAAAATATGTTTAATTTTTTATGAAATTTGTTTGCATGTGTGAATGTGTGTGTGTGTGTGTGTGTGTGTGTGTGTGTGTGTGTGGTAGTAGTAATAGTAGTAGTAGGCACATGCTCACCTGTAGAGAAGGAGCAAGGACAACTTGTGGGAGTTGGGTTTCTCCTACCATGTGGGTTCTGGCAACTGAACTCAGGTTGTCAGACTTGGTGGCGGGAACCTACTCACTGATCCTTCTTGCCAGGCTGGGTTTTCATTCAGGAACAAACTTTATAGAAGAATAAATGGATGTGTATCCCACACACATAGGAGCACAGCCATCCTGCCGTTGGTCTGTAACAAGCACCCAAAAGGCTGTAGCTTTGCCATTCTGTTTGGGATGATTTGTCCTCCTACCCAAGCTCTGTGATAGTCACCTTGGCATTGCAACTGCTGCCCCTCCTTGGCGCTGTGCCTGGTCACCTGTCAGGAACCACCTAGACCCTCACAAGTCCTCTGTGAGGATTAGTCAAACGCATGAATGCATAGCCTCCAACTCAGTTCTTTCCAAAGATTCCAGCTGCATGCATCTGAGAAGCAATTTACTAGCGCGAATGGATGCACACCCGAGTTCGGCTTGAAAACCACATCTATGTGACTTTTCTGGTTCTGCAGGCTCAGGTATTAATGAAGACTTCCTGAAACTGTGGGTGGACCTGAACTACCAGAAAAGGAAGCTTTGTAAACTTCTCCCTCCCTCGCTCCAGAATGGGCGTTTGAATTCAGGCAGCGTGAAATCAGAACCATGCTTTGTGCACACCTTTCAGCCCTGAGCTTGGGCTCACGGATCTAAGTCCAGCCGTTTGTTCCGGATGGAACAGGACTGGATTAGAGAACGCATTGCTCACCGCTTGGTATCTTCATGCATCTGCTTCAAAATTAGTCATTTGCTTCCGTGTCTGTCGCCAGATAAGACGGAATAGTTGAGGGATAGGTCTCTGAGTTGCTCAATTTTATCTGGATTTGTACTTGATAGATAATATTATGGTTAATGGTATTTTCTTGTTTTTTACATGTGGGGTGTTATTTTGATCTGTTCAAGATAAGATCTCCCTGTGTAGACCAGGCTAGCCTTGAACTTGGAGATCTGCCTGCCTCTGCTCATCCCGCCACACCAGTACTGGGATTAAAGGTGTTTGCCACCACATGCAGCTCAATAAATGGTTTTGGATGGAAATTAATAAAGGCAAATAGATGAACTCCTTTCCTTTGTCTACACACACGATTGGTGTTTTTAGCACTCGTCTTGTCTTTGAAGATGTAGGTGTAAGTCTCTCATTCAAAGTCAGGCTTTTATGGACAAACTTTTAAAGTCACATAAAAAGTTGTCTCTTGATAAATATTATTTTGCATGTTTAGTATATGCCAGGTGCTTTGCATGCAAATGCGAATGAGACAGGGCTCTGACCTCGATGAGGTCATCATATTATTAGAGCGCTTAGCAGCAGTCATTAGCTCACGATCACCACAGACAAGGGTTTTACTTAGAACTCAGCTAGCTTTAAGATCTTGAATGCTCTGAGAAAATACTGGGATGTAATATTTATTTGTGTTAATCTCAACATAAGGAGAATAAAACTCTATAGTCTGTTCTGATGACACATTTGTTTTCCAGAACAAGAGCAGATTCTCAGAAATAAGAATGGTTGAAGCTTTTACCAATGCGTACATTTAGGTAACCAGGGGAAACTGGAAATGCAATGTCATGCTTCCCAGGCTGAGAATGTTTTTATTTTAGAGGAACAGATGCTGGGTTGGTAGGTCAGTGACAACAAACGAGGACATGTATGTCTTGCCATCTTTCAAAATATGATATTGGGAGAAGTTTATATTTGATAATAACTTTCTCAGACACCAGGCAGAGAATGCTGATCAGTTTGTACCGTAGACTCAATCGTATTCTCAGCAGGGAGACCTAATTGCTTTGATGATGGAAGAGAGAAGGCTTGAGCAGCCCGAAGGCTGGGGAGATTCGCTGATAAGGGTAGTTCACACCAACCCAGAGCAGAGTAGACTTACATTTACACAAGGGTTAACTTCTAAGACAGTAAATCCTGGGAAGTCTCCTAGGAGACATTGCTGCTGGATGCTGCAGAGGATGTACAACGTGTCATCTGAGTTGCTGGAACTACGTTTCCTAGAATTCCATTCCATGTATGGTTCTGGGTTAGACTTGGCCACATCAAAAGTTGCTTGCAATTTGGAAGCAGCAGGGAGGTGGCTGGCATGACTGTTGGGCCCTGTGCCCTTGTGCACGTTGTCTCCTGCCTACTGCTTCCTTTGTTGGCTGTGGGCTGCAGTGATTTCGTCAGTCCCAGCCAGTTGTCTATGCTGACAGGTACCTGCTCTTTCTGGAGGCCATCAGTCTTACGGAGGCTGGCAGAGTGAGAGGCAGCCACGGAAACCCTTTGGTTCTCTGAGTTCCACTTCACCCATATGGGTTCTGGTTTTTTGTCCTTTGTGTCACATGCAGAGTTTCTCCTTAACATTCATCTTTCTGAGGTATAGCAACTTCAAGTCCACTGCAGATGCCAGGGCAATGTCTTTTGTACCAGCTTCCTTAATGAAATCTACCATAATCTCCATAATCAGTGTCATTCAGAGTGGCTGTGTCCTGTGAGAGTCTGTAAGTCCTGACTGATCAACTTTAAAAAATAGATCTGTTGTAACATCCTCTAACATGATTTCCCTTTTGCCTGTTGTGAGTGACTGTCCCCTGGGTCAAGCCACTGCCATCTTGGGGCATTTGTCAGTGCCCCTTTGCAAAAGCTTATCCCAAGTGAGCTTGTTGAATATTTATACAACCTATACACACAGACACACACACACAAACACAGACACATTCACACACAGAGACACACACATGCAGACATGACACACACAAACTTGTTCACACACAGAGACACACACACAGAAACACACACAAACATGTATACACACACAGGCACAGCACACACAGATGCATACATACAGAGACATATACACAGATAGACAGATGTTTAGAAACACACACACAGATACACACACAGGCACTACACACACAGACATGCTCACACATAGACACATACATACAGAGATACAGACATATAAATACACACAGACACATACATACGGATTCACATATACAGTCAGACACATATTTAGAAACACACACACAGACACACACACAGGCTCTACACACAGAGACATGCTCATACATACAGAGATACACACATACATATAGAGATACATACACATACATACAAAGACACGGATATAGAAAGGCAGACACATATAGAAACGCACACAGACACATGCAGGCACAACACACACAGACATGCTCATGCATAGACACATACATACAGAGATACATATTAGACAGACACACATAGAGACACAGATACACACAGACATGCTCACATAGATACACATACACAGACACATGCACACACAGGGACTGAGACACACACATACACACACAAAGAGCCATGTGTACACATGAGACACATATCCCCACCACACACACATGTGTGGAATAAGCATGGGATTCTTGCCTATGTATCTGGAAGCTACCACCTGACATCTCTGTATATGGCCTGGGGAAAGGGCTAGAGACAGAGATGGGAGCCCAACTATGCAGCTAAAAGAAAGTTCTCATTTCTACTGAGTTAGGCTTTGCAGGTGGGGCATGCTGGGGAGGCATGCCCATACTTCTGCAAGGAACTCCTTTCCAATGTTTTGTAAGGAAGTACAATCAATTCATCCTTCCCCAGAGTAGACTTTGGTGGAATCCTGCCTATGTTTGGTGTTGGGACCTTAGAAGCGGTAGACATTGCTTGTACCCCACCCCTAGAAAGGGATTCTAACAACATCTGTCTTGACCCCACTCTATGGTCATACGGTAAAGTGGGTGCCTTGAGTTTTGAACCCCATGTTGTTGGGAAGTTTTTATCTTGTATCTTCTTTAATTTTTTTTTTTTTAAGACAGGGTCACACGCTAGTCCAGACTGATGTGTAACTCACTCCGAGGCTCAGGCCAGTCTCCACCTCCCAGAGATCCTCCTACCTAAGCCTTCTGTGTGCTGGGATTACAGGTCCTTTATCTCCTGGATGCCCTTGCACGATGGGGAGCTGCATTCGTTCTTGTCTGCTCCTTTCTCAGTCTCCTCAATCCCCACCCCTTGGCTAACATAGTCACTCACTCACAAATGGGTACAACTGAAGATTTGCTTGATTGCTATCTCAGAGTGGTAACTTGAGCAGATTGCAACTGTGAACCTTGCCAGTGGGACGGAATAAGCATGCCCAGACCCCTGAAGTCATGGGAAATGGTGGAGAGACCTGGAGGAGAACCCGCCCGGCCTGCTGTTCTGGAAGTGTAGCAGGGTTTTCCGGTGAGCGTATGCCTGGTAACAGATGCAGATCTATAACACCAGAGTTGCGTACATCTTACACTTGACAGTGAGTTTTAATTAATGAGCTGCCTACCTAGAGGTTGGGTTTCACTCACATTCTACTCAACCAAGTTTGCAGACCCGAGCTTCACTGTTTCAGCCAAAGCCACACGCCCTTAACAATATTTATAACTTTCTCAATGGGGTTTGGAAAACAAATCTTTACTCTTTATGACACTAGAGAACTGTAAAAAGCCACTGTCTTCTCCTTTCCTTCTTACCTAAAGTCTCCCAGATTTCCTTTGTCTGGAAGAGGTTTTACCCTTGCCCACTTGATGCAGGGCCTAAGGAACTCTACTGTAACAAGGCTTTCTCTGTTCCACCAGCCAGCTCCCAAATAATGATATGGAGACTTCTTATTAATTATGAAAGCTCGGCCTTAGTTTAGGTTTGTTTTTAACTAGCTCTTATCACTTAAATTAACCCATTTCTATTAATCTACATTCTGCTACGTTCTACCCATCCTTCTTCCTCCATGTCTTCTCACTTCTCAATTTCTCCTCCTCTTCCTTTTTTTCCCCAGAAATCCCACCCATACCTCCTGCCTAACTATTGGCTGTTTAGCTTTTTATTACATCAACCACAGCAATGCATCTTCCCACAGTGTACAAACATCCCACAACACTAGACCAGACAGCTCCCTTGAGTTCCACCATCCCAAAGAGACCGATGTTCAACATGGCACTGAAGCCACATCTCAGTGGTCACAGTTTAACCTCAGGCCTCTTGACTGATGGGCCTCACATGCATGGGTTTCATACAAGTTCACAGCCTGCTTTCTGTGCACAGGCTGTTTCCAACTCCAGCCTGTTGATTCCTGCCCAGACTGGAGACTGCAGCTTGCCCTACCTACTGTGGTGATGTTTCCAGTTACCAGCTAATAAGAGACCCAGACCTCTTCTTTAATTTTTTTTTTCAAATCTTGCAGAGAGCAAGGTTGTGTGTCAACCAGAACTTTACAGGAGTTCAGGAAAACACAGGAAGTCAGAAGAACTCATGGCTGGTTGTTAAATATGAGGACTCTTCAAGGACTTGCTGAGGCCTGTCATTAGTTTTTTTTTTTCTCTAATGTAGTTTATGTGTATGGTGCTTTGTTAATTTACATTTTAATGCACCACATGCATTTCTGGTGCCAGAAGTGGGCATCAGATCTCTTGGAACTGAAGTTACAGATAGTTGTGAGACACCATGGGAATGCTGGGAACCCAAACCCAGTGCTCTGTAAAAGCAGCTAGTACCCTAAACACTGAGCCATCCCTGCATCCCTTGGTTGTCTAATGAGTCTCTCACTCTGCAACTTAGTCCTCTCAGTTTAGCTGCCGCCTACTGTCTTGCTGCGAATGCCAGCCTCTCATGCCAGTGATCGAGCAGCCTGGATATGTTGAGCTCTAAGCTGAAAAAGTTAAGCTCTCAGAGGACCTCCCTCTATGGCTCCTGTCTGAGGTCTCACTCCCAGTTCTGAACCCGCCCTTTCCCAGAGTGACTCGGAGTGGAAGTAACCTCTTTTGTGAAGAGACGGTCATGCCCCAGTTAGGAGGTTTCTTTCCCAAAGTGAGCCACGAGGAATACAGTATCCCCACTCTGTGCTGTGGCTAAACAGACCTAAGACCTCATATTTTCCTCTTCCAAATTACAGAAAGGAGCCCTTTCTTGTTGTGAAATATTCCTTTACACTGTGTGAAGATACGTCACTGTAAGCTGTTTAATAAAAAGCTAAACAGGCAGCCAGGTGATGGTGAGCTTGGTCTACAAGAGCTAGGTCCAGGCCAGCCAGGTCTGGTACACAAAGAAACCCTGTTTTGACAAACCAAAAAAAAAAAAAAAAATCTAAATGGAAAATACATAGGCAAAATTTTCAGGGCAGAGAGAATGCTGGGAAGAGGGTGGAGCCATGAGGAGATTCCAGGGACACAAGGCAAGCAAACAGCATGGGCATTTCAAAGAAAGCTAACCAAGCCACATAAAAGAATGAAGATTAAAAGATATGGGTTAATTTAAGTTATAGGAGCTAATTAGAAACAAGCCTAAATTATTGGATGAGCATTCATAATTAATAATAAGTCTCCATGTGGTTATTTGGGAGCTGTCTGGTGGGACAGAGAATTCCTTTCTTCTCAAAATCTTGGTTGGGTAGCTTCAAATAATATCAGACAAGTTGCACACCATGCTGTCCTTCCTCCTGTGGTTGGGTCCTAATGCCTCAGCAGCAATGACTTGATTAGGAGCTCACATATCTTAAAACACACAGTCTCTTTAGGTTCCGGGCACATTAGGTCTACACTTAAGACGGAACCCATTTCCATGCAAAATCATTTGAAAACTACAAATCAGCTTCAAATATTTCAAATCCTGAGCCTCTGAAGGAAGCTGAATGTCAAAGCACTTGCTGAGGCCCTGGGTTCGAGCCTGGAAAAAGGGAAATATAATCTGACCTTAGACCCACAGCTTTACATGTGTTCGTAGTAGTCATATAAATAAGTGACTTACTAACATGGCTGTCAGCATAGCCCATAACAACAAACACTTTTCAAGTTAGAAATAGCTTAAAATGATGAAGATTTCCTCTCTCTCTCTCTCTCTCTCTCTCTCTCTCTCTCTCTCTCTCTCTCTCTCTGTAATATTCTAAGGTCGACTATGCTCACAGTGACTATACAGGGACCTGGGATAGAAAAGGTCTCAAACATTGCCAACTTTTGTACAACTGGGACAGGACACACAGAGGGGCCTTGCGTGGGGCAGTCACTGCTTCTGATTCAAAGACCTATCCCTCATTCATCCCAGGGAAGCCAGGAAGTTCCTTCCCACAGTAACTGTACCATGACCTCGTTTCTGAGATCTGAAAGCTACTGTAAGTACAGTGACCAATGGAGGTGGCTTGGTGTATGCTTGCTAAGGTAAGCAGTAATCTTCATCATGTCCCCAGGTCCATACCATTGTGCAGATTTTACAGATGTAGAAACTGAGTTACAGAGGGCAGGACTGGTTTCCTCTGGGTGTGTAGAGCAGCCAAACAGTAGAACCAGGGTTTGGAATTATGAAGTCTAGTTTCATGAGCTGAGCTTTTATAGGATCACACACAGCATGGATTCTATTGGGTCTGACAGAATTGAGTTTGCCCCCTGCATACCAGCTTAACTGATGCCACACTTGCTCTCCCAACACTGTTCCTGCCCTGCCTTGAAGAAAAGCTTCAGCCCACCTGGTGTTGAGTATCAGAACCCTGAATTGATCTGAATCCCTTTCTCCCCCAAACCTGCTCCTTCAATTCAAGCTAGTTCCCAAGGCTGACCGCCACACTCTCTCCTCCCACTTGGTGACACTGGCCCCTCACAGGAGTCCCCAGGTCACACCCCTCTGCTTCCCACAATGCAGGTGGAATGGGCTCCTGGGACCCTGGGCTGAGTATTCTGAGTGTCACCCCTTGGTAAAGCACTGTGCACACTTCCTATTCCTATGAGGGAGGCCTCAAGCTTGACTGGTGTTCCACCTACTGGAGCAGCCGTCCCCCTCCCCCTCCCCCTCCCCCTCCCCCCTCCCCCCTTCCCCCTCCCCCATCCCCAGCTGATCTACAGCTGACAGTGTAAGTGTCACTTCTGTATACAGACTTCCAGATTGGCTTAGCCTCCCTCTCTGAATGTTTCCTCAAGGCAGTCTGTATTTTTAAGCACCCATCAATCACGCATACTGATTTGTTCGGTGTTTGTTTGCTTATGATAGAAAATGGACTTCGTGAGGGCAGGAAGAAGGCTGCTTCTTTCTTTATTCATCTCCCTGTGGCCCCTCAGCCCAGGCATTCGATGTCTACATGAATGGGCACATGTGACTCGAGACAATTATTAGCAATCTGCATCACGGCCAGTTACGACCCCTAGGCTGGTGAGGAGAGGTGATGGGCCGGGAGACGCCTTGGCTTGATATCCTACCCAAGTTTAGATGCCAGATTGCCATCGGCACAGCCTGCCGTGGGCAAGTTAATTAGGGCTCTGCTGTTGCTCTCACCAGCAAGTGGGGAGAGCTAGCAAGGGATTGACCGGGGAATTAAATCAAGCACTGTTGCTTTCTCTCCCCAGGAGTTTCTCCAGCAATTTCTTTCCCTAAGTCTGTTCATGCCTCCTCCTTTCTCTTTCCTCTCCCCTTCTTTCTTCCCTGGCTCCTTCCCTTTCTCCTCCCCTCCCTTTCTTCAGTCTACTTTTTTCACATGATCTTGTAGCCAGGTTGGATTTGAACCTGTGACACTCCTGCCTTAGTCTCCCAAGTGCTGGCTTTCTAACAACATCTTTTGCTAAAGCCTTAGAGCAAATATTTTGCCAGAAGCACCACCTCCCTTTTCTTGACAAAACATGTCCACTTTTTACCATTCCAGCTCAACATGGCCTCACATTTTTGCTGTTTCTTAGCCTCTAAGTGGGTTGTTCACTCCACCTTGACTTGGACTTGATCACGCCTGGCTCTGTGGCTGTTTTCTAGCTGATAGATCTAGACAGAGGCACATTCGCTGGAGCCTTCATTTTGCAGGCTGCAGAGTTTATTGTGCAAAGTTGGCAAGCCCAAAAGCAATCAATTGTTAGTTAACAAATTAATTAATTTACAGAGCCTGTCTAGGAAGGAGTGGTTCCTCACACAACTGTTTGTCTCCGCCGGGATTAGTTCACGCCTCATGTTGACAGGCCACTATGCAGCCGTTTCCAGTCTTCGTCTTCTGGAACGTGACATGTAGACGAACCGTGGGATGGCTCTTTTGTTTTTCGGCACTGAGATAGGAACTGCATTTAAATAGTTCATTTGTTGAAGCTGAAACAGCAAAAATAACTTTAAAAATACTAATTTTAAAAAGTGAATAAAAAGTATCAATTAGCAGGAATACGTCTATACAGGAGTAGGTCTATATCTGTTCAATAAATTGAAATTAAATCCAGAGTAGAAAAAAGTATCTGCTCATCTTCCTCCCAAGACAGAAAGGATGAACAAAAGCCTCTAGGAATAGAAAACTTCATTAGTGGTTTCTACTAAATATTAAAAAGCTAAATAAACAAAAACCTGATAGCGATGCAAGGATCTTTTAAAACCTGTAGTGTGTGTCTGTGAATGTGTGGAGGGTTCGTTGTCAGCTCGTCTGTGAGAACAGCAGCTTCTTGGGAGGTAGAGACTATTTGTCAAGAAAACATGCACAGGTAATCCTCAAGAAATATTAGTCAACCTAATCTAGTGACATCTGCAAAGGGAACATAGTATGATCAAGCAAGTTTTATCCTTGGACCACAAGGCAAGCTCAGCTGCAATACCCTATGTCAACAGTGTGAAAAAGAAAATAACAGACTCAGTGGAGACACAAAAAAGACCCTTTCGTGAAAGATAACCCAAGCCGTAGCTAATTGGAGTGGAATCCCCTCAACCCAAGAGTGTTGCATCTCGCAAGAGTATTTAAAACAAAGCAGAGAACTGTGACTTGGCATCTTCTCTTGATCAAGACCATGGAAAGATTTCTATTATCATTGTGTCCTTTCAGTTCTAGACCAAAGATCCTAGTGTGTGCAAGAAAGCAAGAAAAACAATGAAAGACATGCATTTCAAAATGGGTGAAGTAAATCTGCTTGTAACCTCAGATGACAGCAGCTATCAAAGACAGTAACATACTGCTGTTTCAGGATGCCAAATCAACAACAAAACAACGTTTTTATATGCTTCACACACACACACACACACGCGCGCGCGCGCACACACACCCTAAAGAAAGAACACACATTGCAATTCCCTGGCCGATCCCTTGCTAGCTCTCCCCACTTGCTGGTGAGAGCAACAGCAGAGCCCTAATTAACTTGCCCATGGCAGCCTGTGCCAACGGCGATCTGGCATCTAAACTTGGGTAGGATATCAAGCCAAGGCATCTCCTGACCCATTACCACTCCTCACCAGCCTAGGGGTCGTAACCGGCCGTGATGCAGATTGCTAATAATTGTCTCGAGTCACATGTACCCATTCATGTAGACATCGAATGCCTGGGCTGGAGCAAGCACTGTGCTGAGGGGCCACAGGGAGATGGATAAAGAAAGAAGCAGCCTTCTTCCTGCTCTCACGAAGTCCATTTTCTATCATAAGCAAACAAACACTGAACAAATCAGTATGCGTGATTGATGGGTGCTTAAAAATACAGACTGCCTTGAGGAAACATTCAGAGAGGGAGGCCAAGCCAATCTGGAAGTCTGTATACAGAAGTGACACTTACACTGTCAGCTGTAGATCAGCTGGGGACGGGGGAGGGGGGAGGGGGACGGCTGCTCCAGTAGGTGGAACACCAGTCAAGCTTGAGGCCTCCCTCATAGGAATAGGAAGTGTGCACAGTGCTTTACCAAGGGGTGACACTCAGAATGCTCAGCCCAGGGTCCCAGGAGCCCATTCCACCTGCATTGTGGGAAGCAGAGGGGTGTGACCTGGGGACTCCTGTGAGGGGTCAGTGGCACCAAGTGGGAGGAGAGAGTGTGGAGGATATTTGTATGAGTATGTGTGTGTATGTATGTATGTATGTATGTATGTATGTATATATCATGAAATTTCCGTCTGATAAAGGATTCATAAAAAGATTGCGCATGAGACTCTTAAAACTCAATGTAGGAACTGGGAAGATGACTCAATGGTTAACAGAACTTGCTTCTCTCGCAGAGGACCTGAGTTTGGTTTCCAGGGCCTATGTCAGAGGGTTTAAATCTTCCTGTAACTCTAGCTTCAGGGATTCAGTGTCCTCTCCAGCTTCCACAGGCACCTACACTCACACGCCTACCCAGACACAGCCACATTCTCTCTCTCTCTCTCTCTCTCTCTCTCTCTCTGTCTCTCTCTCTGTCTCTCTCTCTCTGTTTCACACACACACACACACACACACACACTTAAAATGAATTTTTACAAAGAGATATTTGCAAGTTTTTAAAACTCTTTAATGAAAGAAATCAAGCCAGTTTTAAGCTGTCAAAATTCCAGTATGGGGAGTCGGGTGGGGTGGAGAAGGGACTCAGGAGGTCCTGCCCCTTGCTGAGGAGCTATTAGCAGTTGATAGCTGCTGGAGGAGGGAGAAGGAATTTTCTCCAAAGCTGTGGCCCCTGTTGGGCTGCCCAGTGCTCCAGTTGGTGACCCCATACACATACAACAACAACAACAACAAAGTCTACAAAACAAATCCCCAATTGTGGGCAAAAGATTTGAACAGAATTGATGTGGGGTGTTCTTCACTACATGCATTTCTTTTATTGCTTGATGAATAAAGCTTTTTTTGGCCATTGACTTAGCAGAATAAAGCCAGGTGAGAAATTCAAACAGAGATATATATATAGAGAGAGTAGGCTGAGTCAAGCAGATGCCAGCCAGTTTTGGAGGAAACAAGACCTGTAGAAAATGTGGTAATGCCTTGGCCATGTGGCAATGCATAGGCTAAGAGAAATGGGTTAATTTAACATGTAAGAGCTAGCTAGATATATTCCTGAGCCATAGACCAAACCGGGTTGTAATTAATAGTTTCTATGTGATTATTTGGGTCTGGGCGGGTGGGAAACAAAAGCACAGTCTTGTCTACAAATGATGCCCAACATGAGGCAAGAATTTATACATAAAGCCTGAGAAAGCTTTTAAAAAATGCTGTTAGACCCAGGAAAACAGAAGTCAATTTCAGCTTCTTGGTAGCCTCATTTTTTCAGATAGGCTCTGTTTGCTGGTGGCAAGCAGAGGTGTGGCTTCTTTAAGAAATGGCCTCCTGGATTGTGCTGGCAGCATTAATGGCTCTAGCTCTTTCAGGAGGTCCTGCTAAGGAGTACTTAAATAGAGTCTGTGAGCAGCATGCTACTAGTTGCTGAATGGCAACATAGACCCACTATGTCCCTGAAGCTGGGGTGGTGAGCATGGTTCACCATGTTGGACTGGGTAAAGCCAACAGAAAAAAAACCACAATGTTAGTCCTAGCCACAACCACTTAGCATTTTTAAAAAATGATCATTGTCTGAAAAGGATTGCAGATACACAGTAAAGACAGAATCAGATGAAAAAGTCTTCTAAATGGTTTACAGTGTGTTTAAAAAATATACATAGGCATGGGAGAGAAAAGAAAAAGAATAGAGAATGTCCTTAAAAAAAAGAAATAGAGTTTCCAGGCATGGTGATGCATGCCTTTAATCCCAACACTTTGGAGGCAGAGGCAGGCAGATCTCTGTAAATTCAAGGACAGTCTGGTCTACAGAGTGAGATCCAGGGCAGACAAAGATTCACAGAGAAACCCTGCTTCAAAAAACCAAAAACTAAAAAATAAAATAAAATAAAAATTAAAAGAAGCAGAGTAAAAAAAAGCCACATAAAGATGGAAAATGCACAAAGTTTGAATTGTGTATATTATTGTATTCTCTTTGAATTTCTTGACTCTGAATGAGGTAACTACAGAGAAACATTTCACTATACAGCTTTCTAAGCTAAACCAACATATATGTTTTAAAGGTATCTTGACTTCAAAATTTAAGTCTAAGGACATGTTACTTTGGAAAGGAGGTTCTGCTTTTGTTTCCACAAAGAATAGAAAACTGTGGATTCCTTACCAGCTAATATGGTTTGATCAAACAAGACCCCCTGAGCAGTGACCCAGGTGGTCCAACATTCACAACGTCTTCAGGATTGAATACTAAGATGGATTTACCACATAGAATACCCCATGAAAGATCTGATTAACAGCACCTCAATCAACAGGAAGTACTCTCAAAAACTACACCCAAATTCCCAAATATTGTTTATAAGTGTTTGTTTTCATTTAAAGGAGGTTGATTATAAATGGCTAATGATCACAGTCAAGGTCTTTTTAAAGAAAAAAGGGGGGATATGATATAGAAATAAATATTTTACATTGGTATGAACTTTGGCTTATTGTTACAAATTTAAGGTCAATTTTGTTATATGTATAGTTCTACTCTTGTTTAAGGTATTATATTTATGCATAAACATTTGAAAATGTAATGTACAACTAAAAATTATGGATTAATAGTTAATCATCTATAATAGTCAAACATATAAATAGTCATGTTAAGTTTTCTAGATGTACAGATATATTCCAGATGGATAGGTGTTCTTCAAACCTTTCAAAGACCTATAGAATATGACATTTAAAATGTTTTAAGAACTTAGGCTTTTCACAACAGTAGGAGATGTCTGCCTCTGGCAGCATCAGTTCCTTCAGAGAGGTTGATGGGCATTGAAGAAGCTCATTATGAAATTTGCCTTCAATGTGACAAGGCTAGTTATTTGGACAAGAAACTTCTCATGCCTGGACTGCTTGATGGTGTGCTATATAACCTGGACATGGAGGATCCACAGAAAAGTGACTGCAGAACTTTCCAAGGGACAGGATGGCCCTTCAGCGTTCCTGCGTCACTGAAAAGTCTGCCAGATATTATAGACCTATAGCATAAAGATGGATACCTCAAGGTTACAAAAGAACTTTGGGTGACTGTCCAGGCAGGGAGATTCCTCTGTCATTTCTAGAACTTTGGAAGTTGCTTACAATACCCTTCCTATTTACTTAGGTAATATTATATCCTTCTGGGGTCTTTGATGGAGTTGAAAACTAGATAGTTATAATTATAGTTTTCCTTAGTTACAATAAAAGGTAAATTAGATATAAAGTTCAGACTCACAAAGATAGGACAGATGATAGAGTATTTTCCTTAATTTGCTAAATGTAAATGGATCAATGTTATAACCATAATTCTTGCTTAATAACTGTTTTGTATATGCAATTTTACCATGCTAAAGTTAAAACCTTTCTTTTTAATTAGGCAGAAAAGGAGAGATGATGTGGGATGTCCTTCTGTATGTGTTGCTTTTATTGGTTGATGAATAAAGCTGTTTTGGCTAATGGCTTAGCAGAGTAAAGCCAGGTGGGAAATCTGAACAGAGATATATAGTGAGTAGGCAGAGTCAAGGAGACACTAGCCAGCTGTCAAGAAAACAAAACATATAGATAATGAGGTAATGTCACGGCCACATGGCAATACATAGACTACTAGAAATGGGTAAATTTAAGATGCAAGAGCTAGCTTAAAAATATACCTGAGCCATCAGCCAAACAGTACTGTCATCAACATAGTTTCTGTGTGATTATTTATGCCTGGACAGCCAGGAAACAAAAGTACACTCCCTTTGTATACAGAATATTTGTCAAAGACAAAGACACATGGCAAAGAAGCACGCGAAGATATTCTGAGCATCTTCACCTGTAGAAAACTCTCAAGAGCAACACAGGCGCACCCCACACACCTGTTGTGATTGCTCAACCCATGACAAGCAGACACACTGAATGCTTGAAGGATGTTGAATAATGCTACGTTCACTGGTAGAAATGCAAAATATACAGCTTACTTAAAGAAACTATTTGAAAATATTTTGGTGTATGATTCAGAAAACCTGTCATGAAGAATTTATCTGAGGGAAATGAATACCTAGATCCACACAGAAAGTTGTATATGGATGCCTATAGCAAGTTTAGTCATGAATATTGAAAGCCAGCAAAAAAAATCAAATATTGTGTGGGTAGATGGATACGTAGTGGCACATGCCTGTGAACATACAGGAAGACTATTCAGCAACATAGAGAAATGAATTACAAAGGCATTTACAACATTGCTGAATTAAAAAGAATTTTTCAAATGAAAAACATCATGTTTGAAAGAATCCATGCTGTATGGTTGCATTGATTTGTTCGGAAACAGCAGAAGTAGGAATCAGACCTACCGGTGCCATGGTGCCAGGGGCCAAGGAAGGAGTAAGCGATGACTACCCGGGGACACAAAGGTTCTTTTCGAGCTGTCGCAAACATTCCATACCTTGTTTGGTAGAGGGTTCATGACTATATAAGGCTCTTGGAATGTACTGAATTATATGTTTTAAAAGACAATTTTTTTTGCTTATTGTTCTTCAGTTCAAAGACTGACATTTCGCAGCTTCCTGAAGAAAACTCATAAATGAAGCTAACAGAGTATGGAAAACAGCTCAGCGTAGCTGTTCCAAGCTCCCCTCCTGATCCATCCCTCCTGGAGCTGGGGCTGCTGACATGAGCTGGTGGATGCGAGAGAGAACAAACAAAACCAACCGACTTTCTGAGCATTAGCCTGGACTGAGAGTGATTCGCTTCATACAGAGAAGCCTCTGTTCTACTTGAAGACAGTAATTAAAGTGAAAGCAACGATCTATCACATTTAAAGAGACTGCCTGGTGTGATCTTTTAAGATGAGCCCTGATTGGTTGTGAGTGAAGAGCATTTTCGAAGAGATGCTCATGTCTTTCCCTCATTAAACATAAAAATGCTGTATAATTTCTTACCAAGTCAAGCGTTCATCTCAAAAGCAATAGTCTTACCTTAAGGCACAAGGGAACGTCCAGTTTGTTTTGCCAAAAACAAAACACCACAGCAGCAAAAACGTTGCCAACAATCATGCCAGGGAATGACTGTACAACTGGAAACATTCAGGATGCTCTTTAGAATAGCTGTGAAATATTTGTGTGCCAAAGAGAACAGCTCAGACACGACCCTGGGTGCCTCCAACAGTCTCTATAGGTGGTCAACACATGTCTGTCACCACAGCCATTTTGTTGTTTGTTTTGGTTTGGTTTGGTTTTTTGTTTCTTTTGGTTTTTCAAGACAAGGTTTCTCTGTAGCTTTGGAGCCTGTCCTGGCACTCGCTCTGTAGGCCAGGCTGACCTCCAACTCACCGAGATCCACTTGCCTCTGCCTCCCGAGTACTGGGATTAAAGGTGTGCGCCACCACTGCCCAACTGTCACAGCCATTCTTAAGATTCTAACACCTACACCAAGCCATCTTATTCTATTCCAGCATTCCTTCGTCTCTCATGACGGTCCATCATCTTCCTCTCTGCATTTATGGCCTGACCTTTATGAGAGCAGGAATGAGGATATCAGTGAGATTTTCTGGCATAGGAATATACAACAACCATATTGCTTCTGTATTCTTGGCTTTTCATAATTAATTTTTTTCTCTTGTCAAACTTTGTGTCCTAGGTCTTATTTTCCAAAGCTGAGGACCGAACCCAGGGTCTTGAGCTTTGTGCTTGCTAGATCCCCAATCCTGTGTCCTAGATTTTAACAGAGAAATGCAGTCGTGTTGTGGAGAACAGAAAAGACAGGCTGAAAGGTAACAGCCCCAAATATTTTTCAACATCTCTCAGCTGTCTGTCACTGTAATAGGGCCATTCAGTTGATATTATTGTGAGTCAATATGGTTTATACTTAGTCTTACAAAAATACTGGGGAAAAGGTTACTGTTTGAGAAACAAAGTTTTAAATGTATATAAATCAAAATTACCTAGTAGATATGTTCATCTAAGAACCAAATATCCCTTCTAACTATGAGAGGCTTTCTTTTACATTTTTTTTAGAATTTAATACTCAAGTATTTGTATAATTTCTAACCTTCTCTCCCCTTTCAAAATCCTCTCATGACCATCAACACTCTCAAATTAATAGACCTCTTTTTAAATTACTATTGTTATAGATACACATTTGGTTCCATTTAGTGTTGCTTTTATGTGTAAGTGCTGTCATTGTTTAGGGAACCACATTGTTGAGCTGTCATGGTGCACCTTCCCTCTCATATACAGAAGATACTATCTTGCAGTAGATGCCCTGGTCCTGTGGCTCTTGGGATTTCTCTCCATTCTCTTCCATGCTGTTCCCTGAGTCTTGGATTTAGGGTTTTCATGTCAATGGGAGATGCACATTCCATGGGCTGTTGTTCTTTGCATTTTGAACAGTTGCGGATTCCTGAGGACCTAGTTTTCACAGTATTCAAAGGTGCTATTCAAACTTCTAAGAGATCAGAGCTATCAATAGTCCTAGCCAGCTGTCATACCTATAAACCACAACAATGACCAGCCTGGCAAGATACTCCCAGTAGTGCAATAGTGGCTCTTACATTTTGGCGGTAACCAACAGCTGTCTAATTAGACTTAAGACTGGCTTTCAATAGGAGGGCATTTTTGCCTGTCACTGAAAAACTAGTCCACCATGACTGGGGAAGTTCTAGACTCTCGATGAGAACCCACTACCACTTTCCTAAGCCAGTGTAATTTCTACCTGAAGTTTAAATTCCCCTCCTTATACAGATAAATGGAGCTCTCACCACCTCGTCAAAAAAGCTTCTTTTTGCAGCATATGGAGGCTATTTCTATTTTCTATATCACATCTACTCATTTACTCTCTCTCTCTCTCTCTCTCTCTCTCTCTCTCTCTCTCTGTGTGTGTGTATGTGTGTGTGTGTGTGTGTGTGTGTGCTGGGAGGTGTGTGTCAGTGTCACATTAAGGAAAATAAATCAAAGCACCTCCTCTTAGAGAAGTTTAAGCCCAGATTTCAGTTCTTCACTTCTTTTCCTGTATCTTCTGTCACCTCCTGTCTGTAATCTCCCTGCTTATGTCTGAACCTGGGCCTGCCTGAATGCTGCCTTGTTAATCTGTCTGTCCACGTGTCTGTCTGTCTGTCTGTCCCCCAACAAAGGGCTTTGCTCTCTCTTTTACTTAACAGAAAATGTAGTACTCTTCTTGGGGAGGGAATGGTGGGTACTTTAAGGAAACCTTTGACAGAGTTCTACAAAGGGTTGAAACGCTACTGACTATGACTGACTCAGCGGCCCAGATTACAACCAAGCAAACCCTGTGTCTTTCGCAGGAGGGAGCTTCTCTGATGATGTAAGGCTTTGATCTAGGAGTATAGCAGAATGTCCTCAGAGGTCATTTTATTGCTACTTTTTGTTTGTTTTTTGTTTCTAGAACAGTAGTATTTGGTTTTAGCCTAGGTCCCTGGGCCATCTGGTCTCAGGTTCTTGGTCACTGAGCAGTGTCAGTTATGGGTCCACTTTGTGGAGTGGGACCTTCAGTCAGACCAGATATTGCTTGGCTGTTCCTTCCTCTGCAGTAGCCTATCTTGCAGGTAGGACACCATTGCTGTCCATTTGAGAATTGGTGGCTGGACTGGTGTTTACATAGAGTACCTCCCTGAAGCACAGGTGATAGAACGCAGGGGTGAAGACACTATGTAGGCCCCAGCTTGACTTCTCCATATTCAGCAATGGAACCTGGCCATCTGTTTGTGGATGGCAACCTACAATCTTGGCAACACCCTGGGTTGTTTGGGGAGTCCCATAAGACTCCATTGGCCAAACATTAAGTTAGATGTCACCCAATATGAGGACTGGAAGCTGCATTTGGTGACAAGAGGTGTCCAGCTGGGGCAGAGAGACTTCTTCTATGCCACTTGTCTATGGACTACAAGGCAGGCCCCAGGCCATGCGTTTTCATTTTTGGAAGGCTGTGGGCACAATGTTTTCTGAGAGGCTTAAGTCAAGGCTGCCCACCCAGAACGTTTGTCTCCCAAACCTGCTTTTCCGATGCTATGTTTCGAATCCGCCATTCCTCTCTGTCCTCCAGCTCCTGAGTTTACCCTGTCAGCAAGTCTCAAACACATCGCGAGCCCATCTCTTTTCTACATCTGTATGGTTCTCATCCAAACTCTCAGCTTTTCTCAGGCAGAGTAAAGGTTTGGTAAAGGTCAGATGAAGGCCTTGTGGTCTTTTGAGGCAAATGTTCAACTTGCCATGTTATTCCCAAAGCATACATATGGTCCATCAACAGATGGGGTGCCTGAGGTCCAACACAGTGTCACTCACCCATACAGACCTTGGCAAGTGGTTGGCGGGCACCTCCCAGGTGACTCCAGTCAGCTTCCTACCCCTTCAGCCACCGTTCCTGTTCTTTGAGTCTAACAGCGTCAGAACTCTGACCTCACGGCTGAAGCTTGAGCTCTTGGCCTCTGCTGACAACTTCACTCTTCTTCAAGGTCTACAACTCTCACCATGGCCAAATGCCTTCTGTTGTCTGAGAGTGCTATGGCTGCTGCCACCTAAAGCATCGTTCCTCAGTCTCTCCATGCCACTTTCAAGGTCCATCCCTCTCACTTAAGGGTTCTTTTCCACTCTTGTTACGACTTCTCTAAGCCCCAGGTCTATATGTCATTTCTTTTAAAGGATTTGGGGGCTGGAGGATAGCTCAACCAGTAAGGTGTTTACCGCTCAGCTTTGAGTTCAACGCCCAGCATCCGTACAAACCACCAGCTGTGGTGTCCTGAGCTTGTGATGTTGAGCACCGGGGATGTGGAGACATGAGCACCCCTAGGGATAACTATCCTGCCAGTCTAGTATGCCCTGTCTCAAAAAACAGTCCCCAAATGACCTGTGCCCCCCAAGAACAACGGCCACTTTCTTTGACCATCACCTTTCTTTTGTGAGTTTTGTTTCCTCAGTGGTAATAACTCTGTCATGGCGGTTGTAGTTACGTAGCTCAGTTTGTGATTCCTGGTTCAGTGTTTGTCCCGTGAAACAGTAAGCTCCAGGAAGTGAGGGACTGATAGCTCTGTGACCCCCATCACACACACGTACATCCTCAGAGCTGCTGAACACAAATGACACATCTCAGAAGCAACAGTTAAGCCAAGCAGAGGTTCACTGCCATCACACCGGAATAAGGCTGAAAAGAGGCAGCCCACGGCTGTTGCGGCCCCTCTACAGATGTCCTGGGGTCTCGAGGGGCTATTTCTGTTCCACTTTGCCTCCTTACAGATGCGAAGCGGTGGCCTTGGTTCCAGGAAGTGCAGCTGTGTTCCCCCTACGTCAGTGATTCTGCCAGCTGAGCAGCCGCAGTGAAAGGAGTACCCCAAACCCAGCAACACCCCCTTTCTGTTTCATGATCTATACCTGACAATGTAGCCAACGCCCCTTGCAAGGGAACAGTGTGGGGTGGGGGTGGAGGAAGCAGTAAATCATTTTACAGATCATGCTGATGTCTTGAAAGAAGGAATCACGTCAGTACGAAATAAACGAAAAATGGATATTGAGCATCTACTGTGGTGAGAAGATTGTCTACAAATATTTTTAGAGTGACCAAATGAAGTCTTCAAAACTAATATTCGGCAGTAGCACGTTTAATTCAGAAAAAGATTGCGTCATAGAAGCGTGTGTGTATGTAGCAAATCTCTTACTTTTTAAAAAATATTTTTAGTATTAGTTAAATTTAAATTTTATGTGTATAGGTGTTCACCCATATGTTCGTCTGTGCCGCCACCTGCACTCCTGGTGCACGCAGGGCTAGAGGAGGACCTCCAGTCCCCTAAACTCGGGTTTCAGAGGTTGGGAGCCATCGTGGGGGTGCTGGGTCTCAAACCCGGGTCCTCAGCAAGAGCACCCAGTGCTCTTGGCTGGTGAGCCACCTCTCCAGCTCTTTTTTTACTTTTAGCAAATGTTGCTCTTACGGTTAATGTTTGGGTTTCACTTGCTCTGTTTTTAGGATGGGCAATGTCCAGACTGCAACGGCAGTCTGTGCCATTGGTGGCTGTGGTTTCTGAATTTGCAGGTATTCCCAAATGATGCTCAGGTTTTGTGAATGTGTGCATTTTAACCCAATGCTATTTTCTCTTGAAATACCTTATTACAAAATTATAATACATAAATATTTTAGCAGTAATAACATGGGTAATCATCCTTAATGGCCTGCTCTGCCTATAGGCTTCTGGTTTAGGACATAGTATTACTTCAGGCGCCACTATAAACATGATTTTTATGTTGCCCTGCTGTGAGCATCTTCAAGTCAACGGCAGAAGAGATACTCTTCTCTTATTTAATTTTTTAATAGCTCCCTAACCTACATTCGGAAGCCTCACTCTATAACGTGCAACGAGAAGACAGCCTCAATAGATAAACCGTCCAATCTTCTGCTATTTTTCTTCCAGTGTAAGCTCCCCACTCCCAGCCCTGCTACCACTTAGGAAAGTGGAAATTGGATTTTTCTGAAGCATTAAGAATTGGAACAAAGATGTGTTTTAAGATGGAGGCACAATATTAATAATGTACAGTGCTCGGTGGCACTTGGAGCCCGTGCATGGCAGTGTGGGGCCGGAGCTGCACGGCTCAGGGGCTCCCAGAGCCTGAGCAGTGTTCAGCCTGAAATGCACGGCGCCCTGGCCTCTTTTCTGGTCTGCAAATGTCTTGTCAGAGAGTCTCTTCTTCCAAGTGTGGAGATTTAAGTGGGATTGCCAAGAGCCGGGCCAGAAACTGGGCTTCCCCTAAAACTTTAGATCACTCCTGTAGTTAGGGTCCATTTCCCACTGCCAGTGAGGACGGACATTTAGAAACTTTCCTGGCTCCTTCTGAGACCTGATTGTGAACAGTTTGGTTCTGAGAGTTGGAAGAGAATCCTTCCACCGGGTTCTCTTGACTACGGTTGCTGCAATCTAGGCACCACGGCAATACGCTCTACCAGACAACAGCATGCGCTCTGTGATGCCGAGCTCTGGCAGATCTGCAGAGGACAAAGTCTTCTCTGATTTACTCACAGATCCATTTGGCTTTCTTAAGGGTAGCCTTGTGATGTGTGGTTCCAGAGGATGACCTATAAAGGGAGCTCTTGTGGGGTTGCTCCCCAATACTCCTATGGCACCCTTCCTTCCTCCGGCTCCTTTTGCTTACGTGGAACGAAGGTGTAACTCCCTCAGAGGAAGTAGGTTTGCTATGATTATGAAGTGAGGTATGAGCATAAAAGGCTGCTCCTTTCAGGAGAGTGAACAGAAGGGAGAGGGAAAGGGAATCTGGGATGGATCACAGCCGTCTGCTGGTCTTGGTCACCTCTGTGAAAAATTAGCAAGCCCTCTTTGGTAGATTCACCCGACTTGGGTTTGGGTGTTTCACTACTGAGTGCTATATATGTTCCTAACTGATATGGAATTTTTTTTTATTGTCTTATACAACAACGTCTGCTGTCAAGTAGCTTTTGAAACATACCTGTTAAAAGAAAAAATAACTCATGAATGATGTTAGCAAGAGGTTCTGTATTTGTGAACATAATTTCAAAATCACTTCCATCAACAGAAAAAGTGGTACACAGACTGGACTTACAGCTACTTGTTCTATCACGCAACTTCATCCTTCTGATACATCCACGTTATCTGAGACCCTGGGAGAACCCCGCCCTGCAGAGCCTCGCCACGTTCCTACCTGGTGTTTAGAGCTTCTCTCCAAACCATGCAAGCCTTTCTGGGAATCAGGTCAATCCTTTTCTCTGCAAAGGGTATGGAAGGGAGGGCTCACTCCAGAGAACAAGTACTGTTGATTAGGAGTCTTTGTAAAGAAGGCAGTTGGCATTTGAAGTGTTAATCTAATTAATCTTTACCAATAAAAAATTGAGAGTCAAATATTGGGGTAAGAACCTGAAAGATCAGAGAAGCAGGGAGTGGTTGCCAGTCACTTCCTATCTCTACTGTTCCTCCATCCAGAGAGCCTGAGATCTTCTCCCAGCCCCTCCTTACCACTTTCTGTCTCCTCTCTGTTTACAATTCTCCAAACCTCTATGACTAATTTTGGTCAGCTAGTGGCTAGTTCCACCCTCTGACTCCAAGCAAGATTTATTTGTCATAATATAATTAAAATATGACACAACATTTTCTCCTTTTTGTCTAAATAAAAAGGAAAGATTTTAACTAATATAATAAAACTATATATACAATAAGTACAATAACTATATAGAAATATATACAGGCAAGAATTGCATTAACAATGTCCAGTCTACTAGCATTTGACAAATGCTGTGGAATAGTCCTTCTGTACACTGTATAAATATATGTCACTATGATTGGCTAATAAACAAGCTGACTGGCCAATAACTGAACAGGATAAAGTTAGGCAGGAAAGCCTAACTGAAAAAAATGGGATGAAGAAGGGGTGGAGTTAGAGGAGTCATCAGCTAGATTCAGAGGGAGCAGGAGATGAACATACCATGCTAATAAAAGTACCACCACATGGCAGAGCATAAATAAGGAATATGGGTTAACTTAAAACATAAGAGCTAGTTAGTAATAAGCCTGAGCTATTGACCAAGCATATACAATTAATATAAGCTTCCGTGTGTTAATTTGGAACTGGCTCCTGGATTGGGAAAGCTTTGCCTACAGGTATTATCCAAGTTGACATCAGGGAGATAGGGTAAAGAGAAAAGAGGTGGCAGGCAGAAGCCCTCTCTCAGACTTCTGCCTAATCACATTCACAGCACCTGTGGAACACACTCACTGCGTCTGTGGGGCACACTCACTGCATCTGTGGGGCACACTCACTGCATCTGTGGGGCACACTCACTGCATCTGTGGGGCACACTCACTGCATCTGTGGGGCACACTCACTGCATCTGTGGAGCACACTCACAGCACCTGTGGAGCACACTCACAGCATCTGTGGAGCACTTTGCAAGTGTTAGTAACTTTTTTGAGCATTGGCTGTACAATTTGCAAAGTGGAGAGAGTGGGAAGCACCCATCTTTTAGATTATGTTACCTCAGATGAGGCAAGTTCTGAAACTGCTTTGTCACTGTAGACTGAGGTATCGGATGGTGAGTGGTCCAAATGCACCTACTAAGTTTTCTAGGGTCAGCACTGTCAAGGCAAAGACACAAAAACACTTGAATGTTTCTCTTGACTCGTTGGTCTCTTTGGGCTATTTTGATATTCTGATTTTGATTCTACTGCTTATAATTGTTGAGGTCTCTTAATGTTCTAACCCATGCTATTACCTACATATTCCTGGACACTGTCAAACGCTCATGAGGGATTACTACAAGTTATCCATTATTGTCTGGAACTTGGCCAGGCCCCCACTGAGTCAAAGAGCTCATGCGTGTATTGATTAGGCATCCAAGTAGTTATGGGAGAGGCCATGGTCACATTCCCACGGCCCTCCAAAACCAAGCCTGGGAATGAGGATCCTGGGCTTCCCCTCCTTTTTCTCTCTGTGCATCTAATTGTTTACATAGTGACTTATACAAGTTTTATAGGGCATCCTTAACAAGGCATTAATTATGACCTTTATTTTTGTCAAAATCCTACGTGGTAATCCAGTCCCTTCCATTTTAAAGAACTGCTTTGATTGCAAAACAAAACCAACCTGGTGTGGTTCTGTTCTGAGAACCACTCATCTCAAAGTTCTCCTTTAGGGTCCTAGAGATCTGATCAGCTACACACGGCTTGTGGATTATCTGGTAAAGGGAGGAGTATTCAGAGACCCAAAGATCGGCCATTATACTTAACCATTAGTAATTCCTAGTGGAAACAGATCACTGTTTAGCTGTTCTTAAGCACACAGTGTCCTTTTTCTGGGCTGTTCTGCTTTGTTTCTCCGTTTTCTTGTCACAGAGTCAGGTGGCAGCCTTGACCCGGGGTGGAGGCTTTGGAGGAAGCTTTTAAATAAACACTCTTGGGTCTAGAGTGGGCAAGCCAAATCCTAAAGACCCAGCCTTTTCAGTAGCGTAGAAGAGCTTGTAAGAATATTTCAACATTATCTATACCCAAAAGATGTTTGAGTCTCTGTAAGACTGAACCCAATGATCAGAGGGAGGGACTAATGGGAGTGGAGGGCAAAGAAGGCTTAGAGATAGGTGATTTTTCAGATCATTTGCTTCTGCAGTGGCCTAACTTGTCACAGTCTATGAGAATTTGGAAGTCGGGTGTGCCATTTTCTGGTCATTGAGGCTAATCATTCAGTTTGTATACTATATAATATATAATGTATAATAAAGGCCAAGCCCTTTGCAGTAAGACCAGTACATCATAATGGAATAATGGAATCTCTGAGTCTGAGGAGGGAGCGAGATTAGAGAAGGCAGGTGAGAGGAACTGATGGAAGAGGCCATGGTTAGTTCCAGTTTCAGCAAATGAAGGAGAGAGAGAGACAACACAAGCTTTGTGAGCAAGAAAGAGACAGAAGAGGTGGGAAAGAAGACCTCTTGAAAAACATCTGGCGGTAGCTGTAGAGAATTTCCAGGAACAGAGCAGGGACTAGGTGGGAGAGACCTAGGGAAAGAATCGTAAATAGGGATCCTGCCAGAGGGAGGATTCTCATATCATAAGGACAGAGACAGAAAGGGAAGGGTGAGAGCTGTGGTGACAGTCTCAGTCCGAGGTTGTCCCCAAGGGGAAAGAGACTTGTTAGAGAGCTGTCCAGGATTTGTGGACAGGTGTCACTCACTGTTGGGATGGAGTGTCCAGAAAGGCATAGAGAAGCTTCCTGAAGCCCCTGTGTGGCTTATTGAGCAGGCTCCGGGGAGGCAGAGTGACAAGGCAGGCAGCTCCGAGAGGGCAAAGTGCGTGGCACAGGTGAGGACAGAAACAGCTGGAGCGGCAGACTAACATCTGGAGTTGAACATGGTGGACGGTAGAAGCCAGCACTGGCAGATGTTCCAAACCCAGCAGGGTAATCGTCAGTTTCGTTCAGTTAGGAGGGGCAGGGCCCATTGGAAGGGGGCCTGAAAGGACTTTGGCCCACTTGTGCATGGCAAACATGACTCTGGAAGGCCTTGCCCTTCTCCCCAATTCCCTTTGCCTTTCAAAACACTGTTAAATTACATTCCTAAAGCTAGCCACCAAGGTCTATTCCGTTATTTGGACACTTCCTCCTCCTGAGGCTGAATGCCCAGGTCCAGCTAGCAAAGTATTGAAGTCCAGCAATGAAAAGCCCCCTTTTGCTTGCCTAATTAGCACAGCCAATTAAAATTAAACTTCTCATCCTAACACAGGATTTCCTGTTTTACCTTTATAAGTTGCTGTTTTCCTATAGGCCACAACTGTCTTCTCTTTATCCAGAGTCAGTCCTTTGTCCCTCCAGGACAGATACCCCTTTCCCCTTTCCCTTGTTCCCCTCCCCTTCTCCCTGCTTCTCTATCTCCTGTCTTTGTCCCTTATCCCTGCCCTCTGTCCCTCTCAGGGACAAACAAATCTCCTTTGTGCTGAGAATTTGGGTCTTGGGGATCCTGAGCCGATACTTTCCCTTTCAGAGCCCAATGTTTCTCTCCCAGGTTTTGGCACCAAATATAAGCAAGGGCACAATGAAAAAACTGGACCACTCCAGGGGTATAACGATTTATTGGGGATCAAATTTTGTCACCAGCACTGCCATTTTGGGGGGCTGCTTCGGACCTACAAAAGCTTCTTACCTGAGCATTGGAGGCCGTGGGACAGGAGGATCACCTTGATGCTCACACGTGTTTGCACAGAGTCATGTAAATCTCATTTCCCACCTTAGCCATTTGACGGTTGTTCACCAGGTGCCTGGAGGGGTGGAGCACATTGTTGATTTGTGTCTGTCATCACCCGGGCCTTTGCAGGTAACAGTGGTGGGACTGTCGGCAAGGGGTTTCCCTTTTACAGGCTTCAGTGCCTTGGCTCCATGGGAAAATTCCAGAGCCAGGCCAGAAAAGCACTAAACTCACTTCCAAGTGCACTTTCCATGGCTCCCTGTGCGGAGAGCAAGGATATTGTCTTGTTTGGTGTATAACGGGGAAAGAGCAAGAAGACCGGGAAGTCCCAGAACGCCAATGAATTTTAAAGCCAAGCAGGTATGTTTGATAGCAGATGGTATATACACTTAAACGTCTGCTCTCAGAACTGTAGACAGGCATTGTTCCGTGTCTCTGATAGGGGAAGATGGGCACTTCCTTTGATTTTCTTTTTCCTATGGAGAGAACTCCTTATGAAGGTTGGACCGATTAGCTTTTGTGGACTTGTTACAAACGGAATCCCCTGAGCAGAGAAAACTCCACTGAGGATTTGGTTTTATCAGACTGGCCTGTGGGCAAGCTTATAGGGCGTTTCCTTGATGGTTGACTGATGGGTTAGAGCCCAGCTCACTGTGGGCGGTGCCATCCAGTGCCTAGTGGTCCTGGGTTCTCTAAGAAAGCAGGCTGAGCAAGGCAGTGACCGAGCCAGCAAGCAGTCTTTCTCCATGGTTCCTGCCTCTGTTCCTGCTGTAGTTCCTGCCCTGGCTTTCTTTCCTACATGACGGACTATGATCATGACTGTGAGTCCAGGGAACCCTTTTCTCCCCAGGTTTGGTCATCACTTCATCACAGCCCCCGAAAGGGTCTAGGTCAAAGGTCTGATTTAGGTCAAAGGGTTAATGTTGCTTTTTCGTCATTCTCTCAAACTCGCTCTAGCAGGGAAGAAGTAAAAATTATCTGAGAGTCAGGCTTGGGTGTGTGTTGGTCCACATTTCCCTCTTTCTGTCTGGGCTCCCCCTACCTGCAGGGAGCATGTACACTCATTAATAAGGGTTGTCTAGACCTCTCAACTAACACGAATTTTCAACTGCCTTTAGGAAATGTGTTCTACCCAATCGCTTTGAGCATTTCTATTTGACTCTTAACTGTAAAATTGCATCTATCAGCCAGGTGCTTGTCACCAAATTTATCTGGGCACCGGGTATAGGAACCCAGGCTCAGTCTTGCACAGCGAGCATTTTATTGACTAAACCATTTTCTCAGTCCCTGCCCCTGATTTTTTCCCCTTTTTTTTGTTTCTCTTTTTTATTTCGCATGCTCTCAAATTCAATATGTAGCTGAGGCTTGAACTACTGATCTTCCTACCTCTCCCCCCTAAGTACTAGAATGTGCCAAATTCTTATACACTTAAAGCAGCAATTCTCAACCTGTGGATCAAAATCCCTTTGGGGGGTTGGGGTTGAATGATCCTTTCGCAGGGGCCACCGAAGACCATTGGAAAATACAGGTATTTACATTATGATTCATAACAGCAGCAAAATTACAGTTATGCAGTAGCAATAAGATAATTTTATGGTTTGGAATCACAACACGAGGAACTGTATTAAAGGGTTGAAGCATTAGGAAGGTCGAGAACTTCTGACCTTAACTCTCTGCTTAGGTTAGGGGTTTGTGGAGCAGGCTCCGGATATAGGAGGGCACTCTTCTCTGCCATGCTAATGTGCCCAAGCCTGGCCTCTGCAGCAACAGGCGTCCCTTGGAGGAGTCACTCCTGCTGCCTCTCCTGAATGCCAGAGTGATTAGTAGTGCCAACTCCCAGCCAAAGGCAGCCTGGCATGTGCTAAGCCTGATAAGGGAGGATAGAGGCCACGCCTCAAAGGATGGCAGAGATTTTAACTAGTACTTGCTGGCAGCAGCCAGGGAGGAGAGCCAGGGAATACCTTTTGATAGGGCTTAGTCAAAGAGGCAGGAACGTGAAGCTGGATAAGCAGGAATTCACTGGTTTTAGGGAACTTTCTCATGTCATGAAATTTAACATTAACAAGGAGCTCAGAGTCTTAGAAAAACTTGGCCCTAAGTGGCCCTTAGAGAGATGAGCCAGTGGTTCGGCTGGCTAGCGGGGGGCCTAGGAAGAAAGGGGCAGACACAGTTTTGCAAGACCACCATTGTTTTGATTGCAGTTCAAGAACTGGAAACTCCTTTGATCTTGGAAGAGCCCTTGGTATCCATTCACCAGGAGCAGTATCTATTCTTGGTGTGACATTGCCTTCTCTACCTGCAGGGCTTCAAGATTTGTGCAGGTGTTTGTCCCAGGTGTGGAATCTTGTCCAGGACCCGGCTATCAACCCAACCACCCCGCACAGGTGAGTTAAAACCCACTGACCTGGACATATTTCTTCCCCGTGTCATGAAGAATAAAGAGCAAGCATTCAGTGGTATGGTGCTTCAAAAACAGTGTAAAATGTAAAATACCCAAGGCCCTGGATTTGCTCTCTAGCTCTAGAAAGAGAAGTCTAGGGAAGTGTGGCTGCCGTATGAGTCATGTTGGAGAAATGGCAACAACCCACACCATATGTATATTTATGATTTTTCATGACTCGAGCAATATGGAAAATGTCATGGGATGATAAACACCATCCTTAGAAATATGTGCTGGTCATTACCGCTGGCAATGTGGGTCAGAGTTAAGAGTTAAGATGGCTGGTAGAGAAGAGGAGGGAAACTGGGGAGAAGGCAGTTTAAATAAGCCATTGCATTTTAAGAAACTGCCCATGACAAAAAGAATGTTTTTGCTATTATCCCATTTGTGAATTGAACAAAATACAGCTTCTGAGATATGAATAGTAATTATCTTAAAGTGCTCAAATTCCAGAATATACCAGATTCTACAGTCATCTGTGGCTTTCTTGGCAGTCAGTCGGTCTTAGAGAAGCTTCAATTTTTAAACTATTTTGGTTTTCAGTTATAAAAAGAGAGAATGGAGCCAAGGCGCTTATAATATGCAAGGCAGAAACATTTACAATATTTAAAATATGCATATATGCATATAATTTAGTACAACCAAAAAATTGTACTATTTCTTCACACCTGGTGCGCTTCAGAGTTCTGGGATGACAGACACAGTGGCATTTATGATGTGCATTTATGTACAACATATATGTACATCATATAGTACATTTATGATCTAGATGGAGACCCAAACCCAGGCTCATTTATATGAAAAGTACTGCACTCAGAATTAACATGTCTTTAAACTCAAGGCAAAGTGAGGGGCCACAGTACAGCCTGAGAGACTGCAAAAAGTGAGCAGTATTTGGTATGCCCCCACTGCCACACGGACAAGTGGCCATTTTCTCTGCCTCAGGGCTGTGTGATATAATTGCAACTATTTTAAGTAAAACAGTGCTTTAAATAAAGACCGAAAAGAAATATGTCAAAAATCTCAACCGTGGTGAAAAAATTACTAGTGGCTTTTCCCTACACCTTTACCCTGTTCGAAATTCCCCTAATTTGTCCCAGTGAGTATGTAATGGGGATGCTTTTATTGAATTTTATCAGTTCGGGTTGAGAACACTTGTACCTTATATGAATGACTGTTCTTTAATGAGTCGGGATGGGGAGTTTATTTATGATCTTAGCACAGGCAGCATGGACATGTAACCCTATCTTCTAAGAGAGTGTAGTTGAGTAAGTTAGGCACTTGACCCATCCCCAGATTTCCATGCCCCTGTAGATCCCTCTCAGGCCAGGGAAGCCCACACAATTATTTTCCTGAGTATCCCAAAAGAATGATCTTGTTTAGAAAACCAGGAGTCAAATGACTTGCCCAGATGTTTTCTAGTGTAGGATTAGCTATGGAAAGGCTTAGTCTTCATCCACAAACCTTGAAGGCAGGGTTCTTGGGTGTGATTCTTGCTGCGGCTTGCAGGGCAGTTAGCTTGGCATCTGGGCTATGATGGGAACTCGCCTGGCCATGACGTCCCTGCCGTCTAGTATCTCTGCCATAGAACTCACCACGCCTTACTAGAATCATGCAGTGTTGGCCTTCCCAACAAACTGCAAGGCCTTTCCTTTCTTTTCAGGCCGAAGACCGTGCCTAGTATAATAGCAACTAAATAATTATATATAAACAAATAAATGTGTGATTTTGGGTCCAGTGATGGGCTACATGCTTTGAACATATCAAACACTGTAAAAGTGTTTTACATGTATGGATTCAGTTGATTCCCAAACAGCCCACGGAGGCAGGAACTGCTATTTGCCTACACAAGAGATTATTAAGCAACATGGGCTAATTAACTTGCCATGTTTCACTGCTAGCAAGCGTTAGAATCGAGACATCAACCTAACAGATCTGATTTTGTGTTTTGTGCTTTTAGTTTGGGCTTTATTTGCTTCAGTCAGGGTCTCATACAGTCAAAGTTGGCCTTAAACAAACGAGTCTGGCCTTGAACGTCTGGCTTCCCTGCCTCCACCTCTGATATTCTGAGGCTGTAGGACACAGTCATGCCATGTTCTATTCCATAGATTCTCTAACAGTAAAACATTAATAATGCCCATTGACTAGATGGCTGAGAAAAAGTTTAAAAACTCAAAAGCACACATAAAGCTCTGTATGCAGTATGAAATTACTATTATGACTAATATCAGTTATTTTCATTGATATTTTAACAACTAATCTCTTTACACTAAGCCAAATCAAACAATTTAACATTTGTTTTGGAGGCGGAGTTGCATGTAGCTCAGGTTGAGCTTGAATTTGCTAAGTAGCCAAGGACGTCTCTGAACTCCCCATTCCTCCAGCCTCTAACATCTCAAATGCTAGGACTTCAGGTGTGTTCTACCACTGCTGGTTTGGGGCTACGGCTCTCTGCTTTCAACTTGAGAAAGATTTTTTGAACGGATTGGGAAGAAAACAGTTGTTCCGTTGTTGGGGTTCAATGATCCCCTCCCATAATTGACACCTGCTGCCAGCCCAGCCTGTCTCAGCGGTGTTGAACTTGATCCTTGCCATGGTTTGTGTGGAAGCCTTGGGTTGGTTTATGAAGGGGATGGGACCATGTCTTTGGCTGAGAAGGAGTCTCCCCCTAGTGTTGGCTTTTCAAAGATGACTCTGCTTCAGTCTCTCATCTGCCTGTGGTTTTAACCTGGTCCTAAGGGGTCCTATGCTTCCTCTGGGAGCTAAGAGTGCAGTGCGGCGCCATTTCAGAGCTGCGGAAGTGAGGGCCTAGCCAGCACAATTAAACAACACTTTTGTGTTAAGCAAGGATGAATGGAATTCCATGCTCAGACAAGCATTCGTAGATCCTTGGTCTTGATTCTTAATCCCTTAGCTTTAAAATGCTTGCTGTGTTATCCGTTTAGGATTAGGATAATTATTACCCCATGTAGGGTTGACTCGCACCACATTGGAATAACTTAAAGAAAGGCAATGAGTTTCCTTGGGGCACCTACCAGGTGACAAGCACCTGGAAAGAAACATTGTCTTTTCATTTCCCCCTGTCCCTCGGGAGGCATGCCTTCATCTACCCAAGTATTTCAGGACTGAGGTCCAGAGAGATTTAAGGCTTGCTGCATCCTTCTTCGTCCACTGTAGGATAAGTGTAGTTTTCATGCCCACTTGTAAGTTACAGGTCAGTCCACTGAAACTTGCTTCTCAACTCACTGCCCTTGGCCTTGGTGGGTCTTGGTGGCATGAGGGTTCCTGTTAAGCTGGTTAGAGCATTGCACCTCTTGCCCCTTGGAAAAACCTCCTTTAGGTAACACAGCAGCCCTAGGACCCGTAGCCTTTGAGATTCTGTTCTAGGCTTACACGGACAGATTGCCGCGGCTACCTATGGGTTATATTTTGGCTCGTGGATGACGCGCTACAGAAAATAGTGTCACTGAAGAATGTTACTATAGAGATGTAGGAAATTAGAGCTGGAGGCGGTGCTCCTTTACAACCCTTTTGTTTTAAATAAGCTTGGCAGTTGGAGATTAAATCCTTCAAAACCCGGATTTGCAGTGACGGAAGTCTAAAAGCAACACTTGCTGGGGAAAGGGAAGGCCTGCCATCGTCTCTTAAATCACTGAGGGGACCTTCTGGGCGGAGAGTCACGGTGGGGTCTGAGCGCTGTCTTATATTCTCCTAGAGATTTAGGGTTTAGGTAGACGGAGGGATGTGCGGGGAGAGGGAGGAGGAGGGGATGCTGTTTGGCAACTGTCCAGCTCTGTGAGCAAGTTCTCGGTTTTGTGGGGAGCTGAAGTTGTTTCCCTGAGTAAAGCGCCCGTTCAGATCACCTCGGTTGGCTGTGAGCTGAAATAGAATGATGGCCAATCACCAGGCACTCACATTTGGATCGATATCCCAGGCATGAGCTCATTAACCCCCAATCCTATTATCTCACACAAGCGAGGCAGATTGTTTTTAACGTGATGACATTTTCAGTGTCTGAACCTGAGTCCTGATGTGGTAAAAAAAAAAAAAAAAAAAAAAAGCTCGAACACAAACAGGCATCTGTGTTACTATCTGTGCAGCCCATAAAGTGATGCCTGCAAGTTAATGGGGAGTTGCGTACAGCACACAGGGTTGGTTCAGTGTGAGTTGATGACCTTTATGGATTTCTGGTTGTTCTTTGTCTCATTTCCCATCTCCTTGAGATTCTGACTCTTGGCTGGAATTTAGAGACTTCCCTTAACATCTGCAGACCGTGGTTCCTTTTTTCCCCAAGATGTTAGTCTTTGAAGCCTGTCAGTGCTGTGGTTTTTACATAGTTTAATCTTCGCTGTGTTTTTCTTTAACCATGTTAATGCACAGGCTTAGTGGGTGGGACGCACATACCCCTACAGATACATTACCACGTACCTCCTGGAGTCATCTGTTCACACGGTACCCCATTTTCTATCTCTGCAGGAACACGCAAATTCTTCACTTTATTATCTCAACAACTAATGAATTCAACTTAAAATTGCTTCTGAATCATATGGCTGCATCTCCCACTTGTTTTTATTTCAGGGTCCTCTTTGATGCTGGCTGCAGCATCATTTCTTTTGTGGTGTTTAAGTAAAGCGTTCACTGATTCTGTTAACTAATGTAAAATTTAAAAGTCAAACTATTCTGATTTGACCCATCAGGCCAGCTTGATGTCTTCGAATGTAAATTTTGATTTCATCACATTTAGCGGAAATGGTTCATAGGTCCCCCATCCCTAAAGAGTTGGGGAAGATTGTCTACCCTGCCTATTTACGATCATTATGAATGTCACGTGTATTTGGCACGTGTAAAATGCTAAACAAAAATCCACATGAATCTTAGACTAGGGGTTCATCTGAGATGTGTTTGGCCCCAGGAAATGTTCGGCAATACCTGGAAGCAGTTTTGGTTGTCAAAACTTGAGGAAGGAGATTCTATTGGCATCTACTGGCATCTAGTGGGTAAAGGCCAAGGATGTTGTTAAACATCCTGTGACATGCTGGAAAGTCCTCTACAAAGGTCTCCCTCCCAGCCTGGGAAGTCAATGGTATAAAAAGCAGAAATGGGTCCTGTTCAATAATCACCTACTCTCCTGTTCACCTGTGTGTGCCACTGTGTCCATCCATACTTTCCGAACTAATCTCTCATCGTAGGCAAGCTGAATGATGTCATGACACATTGATTGTAAGTGCTATGTCTTCTATGGCATCAGACATATTCATATATATATTTTAATTGATACTTTATTGAGCTCTACATCTTTCTCTGCTCCTCTCCCAGCCTCTCTCCTCCCCTTCAACCCTCTCCCAAGGTCCCCATGCTCCCAATTCAGGAGATCTTGCCTTTTTCTACTTCCCATGTAGGTTAGATCCATGTATGTCTCTTTTAGAGTCCTCATTGTTGTCTAGGTTCTCTGGGATTGTGGGCTGGTTTTCTTGCTTTATGTTTAAAAACCACTTATGAGTGAGTACATATGATAATTGTCTTTCTGGATCTGGGTTACCTCATTCAAAATGATGTTTTCTAGCTCCATCCATTTGCCTGCAAATTTCAAGATGTTATTTTTTTCTGCTGTGTAGTACTCCATTGTGTAAATGTAGCATGTTTTCCTTATCCATTTTTCGGTCAAGGGGCATTTAGGTTGTTTCCAGATTCTGGCTATGACAAGCAAAGCTGCTATGAACAAAGTTGAGCACATGTCCTTGTGGTACAATTGAGCATCCTTTGGATATATACCCAAAAGTGGTATTGTTGTGTCTTGAGGAAGGTTGTTTCCTAATTTTCTGAGAAATCACCATACTGACATCCAAAGGCACTGTGCCAGCTTGCATGTTCCCTTTTCCCCACAACCTCTCCAGCATAAGTTGTCATCAGTGTTTTTGATCTTGGTCATTCTTACAGGTGTAAGATGGCATCTCAGAGTTGTTTTGATTTGCATTTCTCTGATGTCTAAGGATGTTGAGCATTTCCTTAAGTGTCTTTTAGCCATTTTAGATTCTTCTGTTGAGAGTTCTCTGTTTAGGTCTGTACTCCATTTTTTTTAAATTGAATTATTTGTTCTTTTGATGACCATTTTCTGGAGTTCTTTGTATAGTTTGGAGATCAGACCTCTTTCTGATGTGGGGTTAGCGAAGATCTTTTTCCATTCTGTAGGCTTCATCAGACATATTTTTAACCTGTCATTTTGATCAGCAAGTCCCATGTGGATCATTTTCAGTTGTTGAAAGGATCACAACAAGAGGTTATTTCTGAATCAGTTCCTTGCTCTGGTTCATCTTTAGCTGAGTACCTAGTCATTAAAGAATAGACTTTGAGAGCCAAAGTGAGTCTAGAGATGTTGATTCAGACTCAAAGTAGAGACTAGACAGCCAGGCCTACAGAGAGACCCTGTCTCATAAGCAAACAACTGAACAAACAGAGAAAGTCTGGCAATGCGTGCTAATTTCAGACAGCTGCAGGGTCTGCCAACACCTACTGAGCACTAAGCAGAGCTTGGCTTATTGATGAGTTCCGTTACCTCGTCTTCAGTCAGCCCTGAAAAATAGATATTTCATGCTGGTTGAAATCTTGTGATTAAGAGTGGTTAGGCAGTGGTGGCACATGGCTTTAATCCCAGCGCCGGGGAGGCAGAGGCAGGGTGAGCTCCAGGACAGCCAGGGTTACACAGAGAAACCCTGTCTTGAAAATACAAACAAAACAAAACAAAACAAACAAGCAAAAAACTAATGCTTAGAAAGAAAAAAGACCCAACTTTTTGCAATTAAATCTCACCACAACTTTTTCAGTTTTCCTAAAATGCCCAGTGTGTGTGTGTGTGTGTGTGTGTGTGTGTGTGTGTACGTGTGGTCAATTTTGGCGTGTGATGTTTTATATACACGTATATTCAGATATTTTTATCTATGGAATTATAGCATGAATTTAGTGATTTCTTTTTAAATATACATCCTCAGCTTGGTCTCTGTAGCCCAGCTGTATAAGGAGTAGATAAGTCTACCTGCCAACAGACGAAGTAATGCTTATATCAACTACGGATCTTTACACATTGATCACCTGAGTCCATTATATGAATAAGTTAGCAAATAGGCTACCTATAGAACTATAGGCACAAAGTATAAAGCATTCTGTTGAAAATAAATCTATGAGTTTTAAAATTATCATAAAGAAGATACGCTCAATTGAACTATGGTTACCTTTGGAGTCGAATTACAGAGAAACATTTTCCTTTTCTACATAATTTAATCTTTTATAGGTATTGTATGTAATTCTAAAGAATAATAAGGATATTTCTGCTTAGAATATGTACATTAGTTCGAAATGAAGAATCTCAACATTCTTGCAAAATAGCCCTCATCACAAAGTAGCAATAATAAACCAGACAGCCTATGTTAACAGAATGTTAACACCTTGCAAATGAGATTGTAAACATTTTGCATACCCAAGCTTATTTATTGTTATAATACATATATGAGAGATTTTAATTCCTATGTTGCAAAACACAAGGAACCTGAGATTCAGAGAAAGCAAGAAAGTTACCCAAAGTCACATTGGATTGTCTGGCTGCAGAGCAGAGGTTGCATGCTCTGCTGCCAGATGAGGGGCACCACCGAGGACTGGAGCGCTGTGCAGGGGAAGAGACTGGGGGACTTGAGATCTCCAAGGTTTCCTATGCCAGCAATACCAGATTTGTACTAGACCTTTAGGCTTCTGTAGGGTAGGCCCCGTGTCTGGGTTTCCTTCGGCACCCAGAATAGATTTCTTATCAATGACAGGTCTTTAGAAGCTGCTTGAGACATTAAAGGTTTCAAAACTCACCTAGGGAAAAAAAAATCTGTTTTCCAGGTGAGTAGACATCTAAATCCTTTTTCTTTGTTCTCCATAATGAAATGTTTGATTCAGAAAGCCGCTGTGGGTGCTGTGTGCGCCACTACCACAGATGAGGGAAGCCGCCGTGGGTGCTGTGTGCGCCACTACCACAGATGAGGGAAGCCGCCGTGGGTGTTGTGTGCGCCACTACCACAGATGAGGGAAGCCGCCGTGGGTGCTGTGTGCGCCATCATCACAGGTGAGGGAAGCCGCTGTGGGTGCTGTGTGCGCCATCATCACAGGTGAGGGAAGCTGCTGTGGCTGTTGCGTGCGCCATCACCACAGGTGAGGAAAGCCTCCGTGGATGTTGTGCATGCCATCATCACAGGTGAGGGTGGTCACCTTTAAACATCTCCCATATGCGGGTCCCGTTGTTCTGGGGACACAATGCTGCTACTTTGTATGGTTATTACTTAGTGCTAAAAGCTGTCAGAAGCAAACTGGGCAAATGCTGGCATACAGAATACGCTCAGCTCTTGGCAATGTCACAAACCCTGCGAAGAAAGGGTGGTATGAAGTATACATTTTATAGTAAATTAAATTATTGCTTTAGTAGATAATAAAAGAAAAAGGTTCTAACGCCAGATGAGGCACTGTTTCTGCCTTATTGAAACAAGGACATTAAACTTAATGGCACCAAGGGGAAAATACTGAAAAGTTATTTTCTGGTCACATGTTATTAGCCATAACATAATAAATAGAACCATGGGAAGTGACTGTTTACATCCTTACGGGGCAAATGGCACCGGAGCAGCAGAAGAAGGTTGCTTGCATCCAACTCAACAGTCCCTGGGCTCCACAGACCACCCCAGAGTGTTTGGTATTCCCGCAGGGCATGGAGCCCACCTTAAACGATTCTCATTGCAAGCCGCAGAGTTATTTTATGTTGTCCTTGGAGACAGAAAATAAGCTTTTGCCTCTCTCCTGGATTCATTTTCAAAAATGATTCTTGGAAATGAGTTTTCCTTAGACACATTTATATATAATGACAAGCTAATATCTTACACACTGTTACTGTATATAATAACAGGGTGCCAAACTGACAAGAACTAGGCCAGAGATGGAAGGCAATTAGCTACAGAGGGAGCGCTACACGGCAGAAAGGATGAGCATCATTCACTCTGTGGTGACTTCATGGTTACCAAGTGATAAATGCGAGCAACTCCAGAGGCAAGACTTCAAAGAAGTGCAATTTGTCCTTAAGGCCCCACTTTTCGTTTTCGGTGTCTACTTCCTAGTTCTCGAGGCCTTTTTACCATGTAGAAAAGCCATAGTCCAGAGCCCAACATTTGCTAACTGATTACAAACTCTTATTTTGACCCGAATGCACAAACTGGTGAATGGATGGACGGGTAGCTGACTGGGTGCTTTGCTCATTCACTAAAAGAGGTAAGGAGCTCCTGCTACTCACTTAACTCTTATTTCTGTGGTGAATTATTGGCTATGGGATTTGAGGGAGGGGTGAAAAGAGTATATTAGATAATAAGGATCTCTGGTTTATAGTTTATTTTATTATTGCGGGGTCCATGCATGCACAGCGCACCTGTGGAGGTCAGGGGCTGACTTTTGGGAGCTGATTCTCTCTTCCCACCGTAGGTTAGAACTCAGGCTTATGTAGGAAGTGCTTTTACCCCCTGAGCCATCTTGCTGACCCAGGAAGGGTTTTCTTCTGTACTGTTGCCTCTTTGAGAAGTGTACCATGTGGAGAAGCACGGGCAGATGAGAGGGCTCTTCGGGCTGGGATCTCCAGGATGGAACCCACCTATTACTTCCTAGCTATGCCGTCTTGGATCATTTTCTTGCTGGTAAACCAGGCCTAAGCAGCCTGTTCACCTCCCAGCCTTACATTAAAGACCAAGGGGTGATGTGCGGAGAGTCCACCATACGGCTGGAGTGCAACAGCACGGGCTCATCCTCGGCTGCATCCTGTATCAACAGAAGCCAGATGTATCTAAGGCAACAAGAAGAGTGAAGAGCCACACGTGGATGTAGCATGTCTGGTCTGTGCCCAGACACTGGAGTTCCGCTGCTCTTTCCTTTCGGATCTTTTCTTGCAAGAGCTCAATTGCCATTTGAGCCCCGTTTCTTCCTCTTGGGTAGAACAATCACCTCCAAGTCCTTCCTCACTCGGCCCTAGCCACCCAGGTCCTCTCATTTTTCTTCAGACATAACCTTGTTCTACTGCGGAACTTTGTAGTAACGGCTCACGTGGCAGGAATGAACCTCCCAAGACTCCCATGGGATGATTTCCTTCGTCTTGCTCAAGTGCTTGTCTAAATGACACTTACCTGATTGAGGCTGGTTTGGACCACCTGGAACACTGGTATCCTACCCTCTTGGCCCCCCATGTCTAGAACCACATTCTTCTATAACCCATAGTTATTCATTTCTTATGTCCATCATGCATTTCTCCATCAATTAGGAGGTGAGAACCTTAACAACAGGGAATTTTGTGTTATTATTTTATCAATTTCCCCAAACTTCCAGCTGAAAGACCTGGATAAATCCAAGTCCTCCCCCCTAGCAGGAAAATAGAGCCAAAAATCTAGCAGAAAGAAAAAAAATCAGAAATCTAGGATTAGCCAGTTTCAGGAACTAGCTGAAGATAAAGTTAGATTGTGATCTTAAGAGTAATCTTGAGAAACAGGGAGTTTCCCCTTAGTAATTATCATTGGTATTTTTGGAATAGGAACTAGCTGATTATGACCTTGAAAATGATCTTGAGAGGCAGGGAGTTGCCCCCTTGTAATCATCACTGAAATTTTTGGAATTTTCTGTGACACCCTCCCTGCCCTCTTTCAGATTACTGGGCTGTATGGTTTCTTCCTATAAAAACTACTTCTCCTGGTCACTTGGGGTCGAACTCTTCCCCTGCGAGGGTTATGAGTCTCGGCCCCAGTGCACTGGTTTCCATCTTGTCGTCTTGTCATTAAACCTCATGTGATTGCAGCAAGGACGGTCTCTCGTGAGTTACTGGTGGGGGGGGGGGGGTGTCATTTTATCCCGAGACTTGAGTGAGAGTCTCCCCACACTGGGGGTCTTTCACAGCTATTTTAATACTCTGACATATGGATAAGTGTTTGGTAAACAATGATCAAAATAGTCACAGAAGTGTAAGAGACAAATTGGCCTCCCAACAACTGGAGCTAGAGTATCAAGATTCCTCTTGCGACTCTTTCCCTCCATCCATCCATCTCCAATGGAGGGACTCATTCTGCCTCAGAGACGTTCTTCAATCCACTCCCCTTTCTCCATTTCTACACCAACAGTTTCGTTATTTCCTATTGTGTGATGATCTGCATTCTTCTTCTTCAATTCCTTGTTACATTCAGATCCAAGGGTTGTTTATGTAAAATGCAGATTTATGTACACTGCTGTAGTACATAAGAACCCCCAGTGATTCCCTGTCAGCAGGGATAAAATCCGAATGGACTCTATCCTGATAGCTCCGTGACTGACTAATGGGCCATGTGAGGTGGACAGAATGACAGTCCCTCCTCCAAGGCATCTTGTGTCTTCATCTCTGGAACCCGTCAATGTGCCAGGCCATGTGGGAAAGGGGGAATTGAAGTTAGAGGTGAAATTGGCACTGATAATCAGCTGATGTGAAAATAAGATTTCCTAGTCAGGGCCCATGCCATCACCTGGGTCCTAAGAGGGAAACCAAGGCAGAGTGCACGATGGGAGAACTTGGCCTGTGGAGTCTGGGGATGAAGGAAGAGGAAGCGAGGAAACAGATTCCTTTAGCTGTCTTGATCTAGTCTGAGTAAGATCTGTGCCAGTCTAGAAGTTAGAACCTCAATGGTTTTTCCCTCTTTCTTGGGTTTAGCTCTTTATTACTTTGTTGTGAAGTGGAGATTAGCAATATCAACCCTTTATACTGTTACAAAGATCAAAGAATTTGCAATCACAAAGCATGCATCACAAGGGTACTTAATACCCAGTAGCTCATTGTTGTTGTCTCCCCAGTCATTTCCAAGTAAATCCATCATTTGCTATTAATGTACCTGCCTGGAAAACCAGACACTTGACTGGTAAATGTCTTCCCATTTCTTTTAAGACCAAGAAGGTCTAATATCTTGCCATTGGACAGATGTTTTCAGATTCTGCTCCCCAAACCAGACAAATACAGTCTACCATTCCTTTGCTTCCTCAACCCTGTGATTGAGTGACATAGCTTGCAAGGTGCCTGGTACAAAACCCAAAAAGGCATTCTCTGCCTGGACCACCGTCTCAGATACCCCACCTTAACATCAGTCCTGGTCAGTTGTTTGAAAGGAAAACCGATGGTGCGGGAGAACAGTCTGTATTCTGTCAATCATGTTTTAAATAAACACTGATTGGCCAGGCAGGAAGTATAGGTGGGTCAACCAGACAGGAAGTAGAGGCGGAGTGATGAGAAAAGGAGTATTCTGGGAAGCAGGAAGCTCCCTTGGCACTCCAGTCCAGATCACCAAAGAAGCAATATGTGAGCTGCCATGCTGAGAAAGGTACCGAGCCATGTGACGAGCAGAGATAAGAATAATGGGTTAATATAAGCTACAAGAGCTAATAAGTAGCCTGAGCTAATGGGCCAATCAGTTTTATAACTTATGGAGATCTCTGTGTGATTTTCTTTTGGGCTTGCTGGCTGTAGAGTACCGGGTGGGACAGATACCCCAACAAGTCAGCCCTCATGTTACAAACCAAATCCAAGCAGATACGGATGATTGATCAGATCCTCCTGATAGGTGGCAGAAGGGATAGACACTCCCTTCTTACTTTATTATGCACAAACTCCTAGAGGAGAACCTGGCACACGGTTGACACTGTGTCAGTTGAACGGATTGAGGTGGTAGCTATGAGTAGAAAAGCGGTCAGGTCTTTGATATAGAAGCAGTGATGGTGTTGATGATGGTGATGATGATGGTGGTGGTGATGGCAAACCCTAACCAGTGTCTACCAATGTATAGCTAAATACCTGCTAAATGCTTTGTGCACAAGTCCCCTCATGGCTCAGAGTGGCACTATTAGTAAAATTTTTACTCAGACATAAAGACACTGCTTCCTCAGGGCTTGCACTTAGTAAGTTCACAGTAAACCAAGAAAGCGAACCAGGGAATGCTGACTCAGCAGCCCTCTGACTTGGTTTTGATATTTTATTTAAAGCACTGACTGAAAACTTGAGCTCCTTCTGACTAACCAAAGGCTCATAATGGTGCTTAGGGTTGATACTGACTTTTCAAGGGTCTAAGATAATTCAAAACTCCTGGAGAAGCCACCCCTCTCTTCTGTGGGCAGGAGCAATGGAGGGGGATATTAATGGAGACACTGAGAGGGAAGGATGTGGACTGGACAGCAGGCCCGCCCTGCTCTGTGGAGTGTGTTTGCCCCTTTGCCATGAGTGTGCTCTCAGGCAACTTTACTTGTGGTGTAGTAAGTTGTATTAACTTTGTGCTTGAGTGAGTTATCTTTCAAGATAGAGAAATGTGCATTTCCAGGAGTCCTTTTTCATTTACACATGGAAGTGTACAGGAGGTTAAAAAATGGATTTTAAGAGCTCCCGTGATGGCTAAGAAATTGCTATTTCACTCTTGAAAATTGCCTTTTCTACCAAAAACACTGAGCCAAGAAATCAGACCATCTGATTCTGCTGAATTGGAAACATTACTCAGGTGCTGAGATGCCTCCAAAATTTGACCCCCTTTCTCCCTGACATTATAAAAATTAAATCTTGGATTTTTCTCATTAGAATACTTAGTGAAATAATGCAGAAAGTCAACTTTTATTTATTTTAAAGATTGTAGGCTCCAAAATACCCTGAGACTTTTACAAACATCTATTGCGGTGAAACTGCGATAACTCTACTGAGTCCCATAGTGGGTAGACGCTGGCATTCTAAATAAACTCGTGAGCTTTATGCGACCAGCTTAGTCTCCTATTTTTAGCCCGTTGCTAAAGGCGTGAAGACAAGCAGCTGTAACAGTAACTGCAGTTCGGTTATTTTGGGTATCTCACTACAAAGATAGTCGTCCATTTGTCTGTGCTGCTCCTGCTCCTTCCTTTAGTAACCACAGACAATTAGTTACTCCTCTGTCACAACGGACTGTGGGAAAGTAAAGATGCCTGCCAGTCAAATCCGCCCAGTTTGGGAAGCCGCGCTTGTGCCTCGCTGCTGTTCACACGTCACCCTTGATGGCAAAGGCCTGCTACCATCACCGTTCTTACCATCTCGTGGTCATCTGCCAGGCCCTGGCCTCCCTGTGTTGCTGAATCCAAAGCGAAATCTCTGCTAGCAGAATTGTAGGGTGTAACAGACATTGAAAGTTAGGGATCCTGAGGGAAATGACATGACAGCACTTAGAAAGAATCTAAACATAGATATTAGAATTTCAGGGTTCCAGATGTGAGCACCTAAAGTAATCTAAACACAGATATTAGAATTTCAGGGTTCCAGCTGTGACTAAGAGAGGGTAAGAATGCTACCCGTCTCTCCCCAACAATAAGAACAGATTAGATCATCGACAAAAAGCACACATTTTCTTGGAGCTACGAAATGGATTCGCAAAGAAATCAACTAGCCTGAGGTTAAGGAAAGGCAGGTGTCATAAGGAAAGACAAGGAGAGAGAGAGAGAGACAGAGACAGAGACAGAGACAGAGACAGAGAAAGGAAAGAGACAGAGAGATCCTGTCAGGGCTCAGAGAAAGATTGGGTCACTTTGCCAGCAGTTAGAAAAGAGTTCTGTTAAAGACTTAGATGAATTACTGAAGTTTGGATATGGGTACTACTCAAACAAGAATGAAGCATACCTACTTGCGGGCTTTTTTTTTTTTTTTTTAAACATTGGCCACAGTCACAAGGATCATTAAGAGTAGGGTCGGAGCCTAAAGAATGCTTAAGTTCATAATCAGACTGGGAGGAGGAATTATACCATAAAAAAGCCAGGATCCTCTGCCTGAGTCCTTTTCTCGTTGAGGAATGAAGGTCTTAAGACACAGAGACAGCAACAAGCCTTGGAAATCCCAAGTCCTTGTTGCTGGGGGATGGGTAAAAGAAAACCTATAAAATGCCATTTTGGGCTCTCACCATTTGAGACCCGTTTTATGATCCATAAATGAGAGAGAGGCAGAATCAAGAGATAACCCCAGCCTAGGGACCCAGAGAGACAAGAGACAACTCTTACCACTCTCACACCGTCTCCTGCCACACCAGACAATATTGAGAACAAAACTAGTTAAGGTAGGTGGGTCTAAAAGAACTGGTTAAAAATGTTAAAAAGTATTTTTGAAAATAATGTACAAATGTGCATAACTAGGTAGGAAATCTCAGTGAAGACATGGAGCCCTAAAGAAATGGTCACATGAAAATGCAAGGCTGGGGGAGGGGGGCTGAGGAGATGGCTCAGGGGTTAAGAGCACTGGCTGCTCTTCCAGAGGTCCTGAATTCCCAGCAGCCATCTGTAATGAGATCTGATGGCCTTGTTGGTCATGCAGGCATATATGCAGGCAGAACACTATCAACATAATAGATAAATAAATAAATCTTTGATAAAAATAAAAGGGGAGCAAGACATAGCCAAGACAGCAAATGTCCTTGAAAGACTCCTCAGTGGACTTGACACATTTGAAAGAGTTGGTGAATTTGAAGCTTAAAGACAGACCAATAGCCAGGCAGTGGTGATATGGGCCTTTAATCCCAGGACTTCAGAGGCAGAACTCTGAGTTCCAGGCCATTCTGGTCTATGGTACAAGTTCCAGGACAGGCAGGGTTACACAGAGAAGGCCGTCTCAGGGAGGAGTGCAGGGGAGACGGACCGACCGGCACTATCTAAACTGAAACACAGAAAGAGGAGCAGGTGGGGGAGGAAAGCAGCCAGAACCGAGCATTCCGCTGGTTGGACGAGAACACGGCAGCTGACATACGAGCTTTGGAATCCCAGAAGGAAAAAGGAGTGAAAATGGAGCAGATAAATATTTGGAGTGATAATGGCTGAGACTTTTCCAAAAGTAGTAAACTGAGAATTGAGTACATTGCTTATCAGAGCTTTGCAAGCTAGGGACAGAGGACATAGGCCTTAAAAAGCTACCAGGCAATCAGTAGAGGTCAACTTAGCGTTTAAAGGAAGGAGCTATCAAAATTGAAGAGTTTCTTTAAAATAAAAAAAAAAATTAATTCCTAGTGTAAAACATGTTAAGGAATTCCTTCAGATTGAAGAACACTGAGAGGAAGTTTGCCCCGCATGGTGGCTGGAGAGATTGATTGCTCAGGGGGTAAGAATGCACACTGCTCGTCCGGAGGAACTGACTTCAGGGTCCAGGAGCCATGGCAGGTGCCTCACAGTCACCTGTCACTCCAGCTCCAGGGCTGTCGTCTGCCCCCTTCCGGCCTCTTCGGGCAAACACACACATGACATCACTCACACAGCTGTACATGCATATGTTTCTTTTTGTTGTTGTTTTTGTTTGTTTGTTTGTTTTGTTTGGTTTTGAGACAGGGTTTCTCTGTGTAGCTTTGGCTCCTGTGCTGAAACTCACTCTTTAGATCAGGCTGGCCTCGAACTCACAGAACCACCTGTCTCCGCCTCCCAAGCGCTACCACCACTGGTTGACAGACACTTAAATAATATAAAATCTTTTGAAAAAGTTTGTTCTCCACAAACAAATGAAGATCTCTGAAAATAGCTGAAAGTAGTAAAAGCAACCAAGAAATAGCAAGGCTGCTTGGTTTAAAGGGGCCTAAAACAGCATAGATGTGAAGAAGTAAGGGGATAGTGAAGGGGTGAGGGGTTTGGTGGGGAGGGAGGCAGAAAGATTGTAACAGCTGGCGGTGGGGAGGACTGGGGTAAAACAGGCTTCTCTAGGCACGACAGAAGCATTGAACTCGTGAATGCATCACAGATATGGTGGCTTATACAAGACCTGTGCATATAGCTTAAGGGTGTGTAGCATTAATTTATTGGAACAAAACAATAGCATCATATAAATAAACAAAACAAATAAAATGGCATTCTATTATGTGTTATGGTGAAGCAAAAAAACCTCTTTAGTGTCTTTTTCTGTCTTCAGTATTTTTTGGGTGTGAGTGTATGTATGCATGTGTCGGTACACATGTGTGTGCAAGAGCACTTACACATGCATCTGTATGCATGTGGAGGCTAGAAATCAAGTGTTGCTCCTTAGGAGTCATCCACCGTGTTCTTTGAAACAGTCTCTCACTAGGACCTGGAGCCTGCCAAGTAGGCTGGACTGACTGGCCAATGAAGCCCCTGGGTCTGCCTGTCTCCCCCTCTCTAGCACTGGGTTTGCAAGCATGTACCTTCAAGCTTCCTTTTTACCATGGATGCCTAGGATGAAAGTGAGGTCTTTACACTTGCATGATGAGCCATCTCCCCATCCCCATTACTTCAGGCTCTGTTCCATGCTCAGCCTCCTTGGTCCCTTGTGAATAACAGATATCTGCTCAGAAACCACTGTCATTCAGTGAATTGGAGCAGTCACGCAGACATCTGACTGAAGAGTCTTCCAGGATAATGAGATGGCCCATTGCCTGATGTGTGTGTGTGAAGCTTGTGTGAGGAGCACAATGGAACAGGTGTGACTGGAACACGTCAGAGAGGAAGTGGGTGCAGGGCGATCAAGTCTGAAATGCAGGAGAGCCCAGAGGGTGAGGTCCTAGCAGGCAGTGCCATGGTATGAAGGGGTAGGGCTGCAGAGTGCTTGCTTTCCTTCTCCAAGCACGCGCATGCTCCTCCTTTAGGTCACGACTAGTTTCTTCCTCCCAGTGAAAGGGTAGCTGTGTAGAGGAGGCTTCCGGCCCTGAATTATGGTGCATTAATTCATGCTTAACTGTTTGAATGGCTACATAGGCCTCAGCTTTGCCTTTCTTAATGCACAAGATGTTGGTTATTAGTCTGTACGTCACACTTGTGTGAGTTCTTCTTGTCTTTCAGGGTACAGATGGCTGGGGATATACAGTGCCTGGGAGTGACCCGTATGCTCATTTGGCAACAGGCAAGCAATTCTACAGAACACCAATGAGGGTAGCTGTGCAAAGAGAAATGACAGAGTGGTCTTTAAGGGACAAGGGTTATTTTTCACAAAGTTGTCACCATCCATTAATTGACAATTGCAGCAATGTCTCTCAGCCTGCTCATACGAAGGAAGCGTGGTTTCTGCCCTAGAAGGGCTCCCAAACCAAACCGCAGCATTTGAAGGAGATCATGAAAAGCCTTGGCATTTGCCTGGGAATTCACCTACAGATCTGATTAATCTTTTGTGACAGAATTGGGGAACCTATTACTTTCTCGTAGCTTAGGGGGGAAGCTGCGGAATCTTCTGGGAGTTCAAGAACTAGACCTTGAGAAGCCGTGGGAATGAGATGAATTGGTAGAAAACAATAACATTTGCACAGCTGGACCATCTGGTGCGTTATTCAGACGTAGCTGAATTTGTCACTGAAGGCAGCCATAAAGCACCGGAGGAAGATAAGAGCTGACATCTCCCCCTCATTTTCCAAGGCTTAATTACTTTCCTTCCTTACGTTCTGGAAATGAGAACTTCATTTGCAATGGCCTCAGCGTTTTGTGAAATGCAGTCCTTTTAAAGGCATTTCGAGATTAGAGACACTTAGGACAAGAAGATCACATCTTCATAGTCCACTCTGTGCGTGCCCTCCTTCCGCACAGTACCGCTGCACACTTCTGTATGGAGAACACCTGCTTTAGCTGCCAGTAATTTAAAGGCATTCTATTCCTTAGAGTGATATAATGGGGCTTCTATTGTTTGTTCTGGGTTTTGAGACAGGGTTATGCTGTGCCTCAACCTTGCGATCCTCCTGCCTCTGACTCTGAGTATATCTTGCTGAAGACTACCCTTGAGTGCATACTGTTGATATGAATCCCAGCTCTTTCCTAATTGGTCTGGGGCAAATCACTCACCCTTTGGAGGCTTCAGTTTCTTCATCTTAAAATAAAGATAATTCTAAGTACACTCAGTAGATTTAAAACCAGAGCTCATGAAGTTGAGGGGAAGTAATTGTGGGGTAGGGAAAGAATGAAGGGGAAGGAATGGGGGTAGAGTTGATCGAAACATATTATATGCATATATGGAATCTTCAAACAATATAAAAAAGTTGATGAAGGCAATCCTCTTATAGTGTATGCCTCATAGACTTGTTGAAAGAAACAAATGAGTTAATTCAGAGCTTAGACCAGCGAATGTCACATAGTAAGAACCGTACGCTGCTTGGTCAGCATAGCATCAAGAATAAGAGTTTCTGCTGCCCAGCCACTTTCCAGTTATTTTTAGACTTACAGGACAAAGGTTTCACCCAGAAGCTCACGAGCAAGGCCATGCTTTATTCTATGACTAGAGAAGATTCATCAATGTTACTCCAGGAGCAATGAGCACGGCTCTCTTATTATACGATGGTTATGTATCAGGTTCTGTCCAGTGCTTTCTGGTTGTCAGGCATTTGCTGAATTCCTCCTGCTTGAATGAGATGTTGAGGATCCAACAGTGAAGCCAAGGGCTGCTTCCTGTCTGGGATGGAGATGTTATTAATGTTCTTTGGTCATGAAGAAATTGAGCCCTTATGAATTTAAGCAGCTTATTTATTACCTGGTTACTATGTGAAGTTTCTGAAGAGCCATTTGGCCCCAGAGTGTGTGTTCTGCCCACTCCATTTTGCTTTGCCCTTGGCAGAACAATAAAGAGCATTGGCGATTCAACAATACAGGCACATTTGAGATCGTTTGACTATCATACAGAATAATGTTGGTAATGGGTTGTAATGCATTATCTTAACAACACAAAAGCCCAAATCCTGAGTCATAAAGGGATGTGGCAGCTGGAAGAGAAGGCTCTTCTAAGACAGGCACTTACATAAAGAAGTAAGGAAGGCCCAGAGAGACAGCTGCACGGTAACAACACTGACTGTTCTTGCAGTGGACCTGGGTTCAGTTCCTAGCATTTGCGTGGTGGTCACAACCATCTGGTGATTCTAGTTCCAGGGGACACAAGCCCCTCTTCTGATCTCCACAGGCACCAGGCATTTACATGGTGCACTACATGAATGTTAAACACTCATACACATAAAATAAAGTAAATCTAATTTTTAAAAAAGAAATAATGAAATTAGAGAGCTTATCATCATTTCCAAACCTCAATTTAATAATAATCGATTAAACCAAGTATCAATAGTGAATCCTAGTTATTAGATAAAATCGTATTGGGGATATGGGTGTTAATAGTCTTTTTGCACCCCACTGACTGTGTTTACCTTATCAAGTACAGTTCAGTGTGCATTGGTGTGGTTGTGGAGCAAGAGAGAGAGGCGAGATAAAGAGAAGAGACATTGATAGTAAGCAAAGTATGAATAACCTAGGGAAGGGATGTAGATGTTCTTGTGGGGCTGGAGAGATGGCACAGCCATTAAGAGCACTGGCTGCTCTTCCAGAGGTCCTGGGTACCCCAGCAACCACATGGTGGCTTGCAACCATCGTGGTGGGAACTGATACCCTCTCCTGGCATAAAGTCATACATGCAGACAAAGCTCCATATGCATAAAATGAAACCAGTAGACATTCTTGTAGTCTTTCACCTTTGAACATTTTTAGAATTTGAGGACGGGAAAAATGCTGAACACTACAGTTCTTTGCAAACTAACTAAAGCCCGACGACTGGCTATGTCTATAAGCAACACTACGGAAGGCGGAAGTTCCCTTTACCTCCAGGAAGATATGTTTACTGCATAGCTTCCAGAACTACAGGTCTTTGCATGCACTGACGAATAGAGTTTAGCTAATGTGTCTGAATTCCAATTTCTGAGAAAGCAAATCTAATTACTCTAACTCTGGTTCAAGTTTAGTTGTCTCTAGGCTAGTCACCAGCAATGGAGTTGCTAAGAATGTTTTAACTGCACAGATACACTGTGGAGCCAATTTCTGGGGTGGGAAGGGATTGAACATCTGCTGGCTGGGTCCCTCCAAAGGGTCTATTACAGAGGGATTGCTGAGCTACATTGTCATGAGGAGTGAGTGGGGGTTTGCCAGGAAAAGCAACTGTGGTGTTGGCAGTCAGCTGGGGAGAGGTTCCACTCAGGCATTGTTCTCCAAAGCAAAGAACACACAGTGTCTGCTCCCAACATGCACAAATCAATAAATTAAACATCTACTTACTATTCTATATTATAAAATAGACACACTGGTTCAGCTTAATAGGTATGAAATAAAATGGAGTCAGAGTTCGTAGATTCCCTTCCCTGAATCCAGTGTTTCGTGAGCTCTATTTCGCAACACCTCAACAGTTTCTATTTATGGCTGGGACTTGTTTGTGGCCGTTCCCACATTTGTTAGCACCTACAGGGGCTTTTAATTTGGTTTCATAAAGCAAAATGGAAAAAGTAATTAAAATCTTTATGCTTACTTACTTCGGAATGAATTGTGTATAGTTTCTGATTTCCTCCATGATGGTTTAGACTTGCCAGTCGTGAGTCTGTTCTTGAAAGTAGCAGACACTTGATCTCTCTTTCCTTAGACCTGGCTCCCATTCTCGGCTCTCCCATGAGTTCTGTAGTTATTGTTTGGAATACTGATCTTCTAGCACCTTTTCTTCTTTTTCTCTTCAAGCCTTTTCATCAGAGACTTCTGTTTGGCAGAACTGAAACGTGTAAATATATATATATATATATATACACTTTATCTGAAGATACACAGCATAAACAAACTAATAGATTATATGTCATAAATGTCTCACTAATTTTTTTTAAGAAAGGAAGTAAAATAAAGATAAGTGGATGTAATAATAGCTTCATTAAACATAGGACTTATATTAGGATTCTCCAGGGATGAGAATAAATAAGATATGCCTATATTTATGATAGATAGGATATCATACACAATATATAATATAGTATAGAACAATATAGAATATATTTATATAGCAGGAAGAGAGACAGAGAAGAAAGGTTTTTGAGGATCATGACTGTAGACCTTTAAGTCCAAATCTATAGATCAGCTGGCAGGCTGGAGACCCGAGAAATCAAGTCAAGGGCAGTTTGCTGGAAGAATTTCCTCTCCGTCAGGGGAAGGCTTGTCTTTCTCTCAGGCCTTCAGCTAAGCAGACAAGGCCCACTGGCACTTGAGAAGGCAACCTTGGTTTGAAGCCTAGTGATTTTAATATCACTTGGAAATGATTTTCACAGCATATCCAGTTGCATTAGCCGAACATCTGGCTACTGTAGCTCAGCCACGTTGATATGTAAAAGGGGTCGTGAGCTACTGTAGTCTCCTAGGGTGTCATGATTTTTCCTTCATCACAACCTGGGACCCGTAGATTTGACAAATAATCATAATTACTAAGTTATCAATAACAATTCTTCCCACTTGGCCATGCTTTCTTCTGGGTTTGTCTTTTCACTGGACCCTTTCACTGTGGGTGATTTCAAAATGGGTCTCCATGTGCTGGCCTTTTTAGGCTTGTGCAAGCCTGTCTGTGCTTGGAAACACCCTTACTTCAACTACATATACGTGCATCATTTAAGCTGGTTATGGAACCCGGCTGCAGTAATGTTTTCCGTCAACCCTTGCAGTCATCCCTCTTAAGCTCTTACCCTGGGTGCTGCTGCTGGGACAAAAAAGTCTAACACTGATCTGGTTCTCGTTCTTTTGACCTGCTTTCTCACTGGCGGCCTTTGGGTTTTTCTTTTGGTCTTTGTTCTCGAATTTGCCCATAAAGAATCTAGTTGCTGGGCCTGTCATCAAGTCTAAAGTTCTGAGTTTGATCCCTGGGTCCTACCTGCCGGAGGGAGAGAAGCAACTCCAGCAAGTTGACCTCTGACCTCCACACATGTGTCACCCCGCCGCCACCACCACTTACACACAAACAATTTTAAAGACTTTATCTACAATTTTTTTTTTTGTATTTTATGTGCGTTCTGGTCTCTGAACTTTTAAAATTTGAAGTGTTGCGTATTTTTTTCCTTGATAATTAATTTTCGATATTTTCTGCTCTGTTCTGCCTTTTTTATTCTACTCTTCCTCCCAGGGCTTCTGTCATATAGAGCTCAACATTTTTGTTGCTTCTCTTCATATCTTTAAAGCTTTCGCTCTCTGGTCTTTTGGATATTTTCCCACAGAATATTTAACCAGATTTTTGGCCTTTTAAGTCTGTCAATTCTGTTGTTTGATTTGTTCAATGAGTTCTTTATTTTATCAACGATTATTTCCATATCTAGGGTCTTCAGCTCGTTTTTCTTCTTTTTATCTCTCTGTGAAGTTTTCTTTGTATTTAGATTATTTTTTTTCTATCCTATCTACAGATTCTGCCTTCTCTCCTGTGACTGAGATGGCTTTCTTTCCCAGTGTCTATGGTTCTCAGGTGTCTTATACTCCTAGGGGTTCTTCCCCACTCTAGTATGCCAGATGCCTTGACCAGTGATATGTCCCTGGAGGGACAGACATAAAGCTTAGGCCTCAACTAGGCTATGAATGAATGGCAGGAGGCCCTGAGTGTGAGTCTAAGACCTCGGGCACTGCATTGCTCCTGTTTATCTGACTCTGAACACACACACAGACACACACACACACACACACACACACACACGTGCACAGGTGAGCGCATGCACACGATGTATACACACACGCAGAGGGGAATCTCACATACACAGGGAATCTGCTCATCTCCCAAGTGTCTGTCTGTGATGTGATTACCTCACCTGCCGCACACTGCAGGACCATGTGCTTGTTATGCCCAGATCCGTGAAGTCCCCCCAAAAACCAACAAGGAGAATGAGTCCCATCTGTAAAAGCAAAGAGCCTTTATTTTATATAAGTTTGCAAACTCCGTCTCTCTGCGTGCCCAGTGTGTTAGAATAAACAGAGAGCCCTGAGCTCAGTTAGAGTTGCTTTTTTTTTATAGTAGTAAAGTGGGGGTGAGGGGTTTCTAAGGTTCAGGACCCCTGATTGACTGACATTTGTCTAGGGGTGTCCTGATGAGTGTGTGCTGGCAGGTGATCCTATCTACAATGGTTGGAACCTTAGGCATTTCCTTTGGATGGTCTGTTCTTGGGTGTGAAAGACCCCCCGGTGTGGGGAGACTCTCACTCAAGTCTCTGGATAACACGACCCCCACCCCCCCAGTAACTCACAAGAGACTGTCCTTGCTGCAATCACATGAGGTTTATTCGACCAGAGAGGAATCAGTGCACTGGGGCCAAGACTCATAACTCACGCAGGGGAAGAGTTTGACCCCGAGTAACTGGGAAAAGGGGTTTTTAAGGGAAGAAACCACAGCCCAGTAATCCAAAGGGGTAGGGAGGGCATCATAGAAAATTCCAAAAATACCAATGATAATCACAAAGGGGCAACTCCCTGTTTCTCAAGATTATTTTCAAGATTACAATCTAACTTTATCTTCAGCTAGATCCTGAAACTGAACCGGCTAATCCTAGATTTCTGATTCTTCTCTCCCTGCTATATTTTTGGCTCTATTTTTTCTTGCTAAGGGGATCGAGATTTATCCTGGTCTTTCAGGTGGTGCTCTGGTAATGTCAGTTTGTGGTCCTTCCTGCAACCAGGTATTGCTTCAGGGTAAGCTACTGAGACTCAGGCCTCCCTTAAGCTTGTCAAGGCTGGCTCCTACAGTGCTAGGGGTCACCTGGCCCACCTGCATTCTTCTTGATTCTTCTTCACCCACCCCAGTCAGGACCTAACACTACCCTGACTCCTGCATCCTCTGGCTATAGAGACTGGTTCTGTTGTTTGCCTCTTCCATCAAGCCCAAAGACAGACCTAGTAAGTTGTAAAATACAGAAAAAACTAAAACCAACACACACAGACAGACACAGATACACATACACTCACCAAAATAAAACAAAACACCAAAAAAAGCCCTAAACCCCCCCCAAACAAAACAAAAAATATCACCAAACAAATAAGCAAAAATCCTAAAACAAAACCCACAAACCCACAACAGAGACTGTTGTGTGCAGGACATATCTACAGAACTCTGTTCTCTGGCTCCCCTTTTGTGCTGACCTGTCATTTCCTCTCCAAACTGGGACTCACCCATGTCTTCTTCCGAATCTCTCTCACTCTCCTAGGTTTCAGATGTTCTCTCTTGCTTTCATGACACATGCAGAGTTGGGGTCAGGGGAAGAAGTTGGTGACTTTTGTTCCTTCTTGCTTCCTGGCAGCCAGGCTATGAGGTGCATGCATGCAGGCCAGAAACATCTCTGGCGTGTGGATCAGGGCTGCTCAATCTGTCCTCCGTTGCACTGGCTCTGCCCTTTTCTCTTCTCCTACCTAGGCTGTGAGGCTCTGCCCCACCCAGGCTTTTGTTTCATGTTAGTTTGCAAGAGGCTGGGTACTTTTCCCTCAGGGAGAATTAACAGTCCCTGTGGCCACAAGGGTGCACGCTTAGATTCTTGGTTTGTTTTATTAGTCTCGTGTAGTTTGGACAAGACTCAAATATGATACATGGCCAAGGCTGGCCCAGAACCGCTGATCCTCCTGCCTCTACTTCCCAAGTGCTGATTTTATAGGCATTTGCTGCCACACTGAGTTTAAAATCTGGTTTTTGGCCGGACGGTAGTGACACACATCTTTCATCCCAGCAGAGGCAAAGGCAGAAGCAGGCAGATCTCTGTGAGTTCGAGGCTAACCTGGTCTACAGAATGAGTTCCAGGACAGGCTCCAAAGCTACAGAGGAAAACAAAATGAAACAAAAATTTCAGCTCTTAGCTAAGTTCATCCACGATCTGAATTAGCATCCACGAGTTCAAGGTCATCCTGAATGCAGGTGGGCTTCCTAGCTTCTATAGCGAGACTCTGTAGGCTGTAGGCAACCGTCCACTAACTGCGTCTGCACTTGTGAGTTCAAGGGTGTCCTGGGATGTAGATGGCTTCCTGGGATGTAGAGGCTCTGTAGGAGTCTGCATTTTTGAGGAGATTACATTTAAGATGCCAGCTCTCCATTCATATGCTCTACCTCAGCTAGAAGAATGCACCTTCCTAATCCTCCTGTAGGGACAGATTAGCACCAAGGACAAAAAGGCCAGCGGAACAAGTAGTGTAGGCCACTAGTAAAGAATGTGTGACAGGCACAAGTTCCAGGGTTTTCGAACCTTAGCTTGGCTGCTATTATTTTCCTTTACTAAGTCCTTAAGCCTCTGTTTCTTCACTTGTAAATAGAAACAATGCTCATATATACACTAGAAGTTTGTTTTGAAAACTAAGGGTTATTTAAAAATTAAAAACAACCACCCAGAATGGGGCCTGGCATTAAGAATATAATTGCTATCATTTTTATTTTAATGGGCTCTCCAAGGTTTCTGAGCCATGGGGAGTAGGGCGCAGGAATGCCTGAATGTTGGTGTGTGGCCCCTGCAGGGCCCAGCCCATGCTGGCACATCTAAGGCGTGCCACAAAGGTTGGTGAGTGACTGGGACAGGATGTCAGGGTGTCAGACCAACTCATCCCCATCTCCTCTGCCTTAGGACACAGATCTACTGGAAAGCAAAAAGATATTAATGATGTTGACATACTTGATGCGTACATTTTAGCATCCGGATTTAGGCAGTCTAGCATTAATTTAGAAGTATCGCTTTTCTTCCGTCTGACAAGTTATGAAATACTTTAATCAACTGCTTCCCCTGCAATGCTGTGATTTCACAACTTGGAACATTGCTGCACAGTGCCCAAGTGAATCTTCAGGAGAACGCAAACTTTCTGACTCTGTTTGGTGGTGTCGCTAGCAACATTCTTCTGCCCCCATGAACACACACTCGCCTAACCTTAGAAAGAGGGCTTGAATTCCGTTGTTCGTTATGATCTCTTAGACCGACTTGAAATGACTTGAGACGTGAGCTGTACTGTTGCCATGGAGGAATAATTAACGCACCTGTGTTCAATTTCTTTGCCTTGTTAAAAGACCCAATTTTAGCCAGGTTTTCAAAAACTGTAATTCTAGACCTCAGGAAGCTTAGTTGGAGGACTCCAAGTTCGAGGCTAGCTGGGCTCAGGGAGTTCCAGTCTGGTTTGGGTTATAGAGAGAGACTGGATCTCACTCCCCACCAAACAAATAAAAACTGTGACTGTTTTAGGCAAATGTGTTCTTTAAAAAGCCACTTTATTGGACTGGAGAGATGGCTCAGCGGTTAAAAGCATTGCTTGCTCTTCCAAAGGTCCTGAGTTCAATTCCCAGCAACCACACGGTGGCTCACAACCATTTGTAATGAGGTCTGGTGCCCTCTTCTGGATGCAGACATGCACACAGACGGAATATTATATACATAATAAACTTTAAAAAAAAGCCACTTTATTTTAGTGTGCTGTATCTCTCACAGCACTGTATTATGTATGGAACATAGATACATATCTTCTGGATAGATAAGTTTGGGGGTTAAAACATAGTGCACCTTATATCTTAGCATCTATGGTTAATTATTTGTTCTTTTATGACTCTAGTATAAGCTAGTACTTTATTGTGTTATAATGAAGGCCGAGGTAATGTCACTAAGGTCCAAGGGACAGTGTCTGTCGCATTGGGAGGGCCCTAAGGGTTATTGCCGTTAGTAATTATTATTGTCATAGCTGTGTTATTAGTGTTCCCTCCTATCATCTACGTTGTGCAAGTGAGAAACAAGAGAAAACAGGCTTAGAGCTTTCCCACCACCTCCCCAGGTGTGGCCTAGGGCTTTGTTGGAAGGACAGTCATTCTCAAATGTGTGTTGAGTCTCACTGGCATCCACATGTGTCCCTGATATGGCTGCCAGTTGTGTCTGTTTGAGTCCTGTTGGAAGACTACAAAGACCAGATGGCCGTTCTGCTTAACTGGCAGCAGTTGAACACCTACCTTTCCTACGTCACAGATGCCACTGCAGGAGGCGTGGCCTCCTCACACCCAAAGCCAGAACCCGAGGCATATCTAGTTCCCTTAAGTCTCTGGACCCCTTCTGAGGACGTGCAGATTCCTCCTTCTTTTCCCAGCCCCCTTCAGCAAAAGGAGAGCAGACATCAATGACTTCAGAAGTCACTCATCTCAGGGCTTCAAAGCGCAGGAAAGTAGCAAGACAGCCTTCCAGGCCTGCTTGGCAATGCCAAGAGCAGCAAAGTCATTAGTTCAGGCACTGTGGCTTCCAAGAGAAGGGGAAATAGTGTTCTCACCCTCCTGCTCTCCCTGCTTTAATCTTAAAACTGAAGAAACTAAATAAAAACAATAACAGCAAATTGGGATCATTCCTCCGTAATGATCATGTTCTTTATCCCACGGATTTAAAGGCCAACCTGACAGGCACCCATATTCCAATGTGACGCAACCCAATGTAATTATTAGGCCAAGTTAGGAGAACCTGGCAATGTGATTTATTGTCATGCTAGAGAAAGCACTGTCTTGGAGTCTATAGAATGAAGGGTACTTTAAGACAATTTTACTCAAGTTTGGAGAACATTTCACTATCAGAATGGATTGGAGTTTGACATGCACAGCAGGCAGACAGATGTGTATCAAATAGCATCGACAGCACATGGAAGTTAATTTTTCATGACCAGTAAGAGATAAATATAGCAATGTTCCTCATTTGAAAGTGTCATTTACATTGAATAGAAGTGTGATATATTGTGTGTTGGGGTGGGGTGTGCTCTGTCTATAAATAGCTCTGCTTTGGAATCCCCATCTTGGAGTGGTTAAGTGAGCGAGGGAGGGGAGGGCGGTGGAGTCCTCTGCCTACGAGCTTCGGCCTAGCTGTCTGCAGCTCTGACATTTGGTTGTCTTCAGAGTTCATTGGACTCATCATCCTCTCTCTCTCTCTCTCTCTCTCTCTCTCTCTCTCTCTCTCTTTCTCTCTCTCCCCCTTTGGTCCTCTTTTTTACTTTGTCTTTGTAAATGATACCATTGTCTAGTTAGAAAAAGAATTATAAGCTCCGGAATCATCCTAGTCTTTGCCTTTCCTAAGTACAGTTTATCAACTGTTAGTCTTCTTTACCCTTGACCGTCATAGGTTTAGACCATTGGAAATAGCCTGCTCAGCACAGCGCTCTTGTGTTTCCAAATGAATCTGTTTCTAGTCAGATGTCATAAGGGAAAACTGTACACACACAGGTATCTAGAACTGGAGGCATGGCATGCCATGTGGTGGGCACATGAGGACACTCAGGTTTGACTGGGAGTGGGGGTAGACTTGGTTGTGGTTTCCATAGGATGGTTTGGCCAAGGAAGACTAAAGGTTGGCCAATTAGGGTAATTCTGGCAGGCACTGGAGCAAGGGAATTGTTGCTAATTGACTGTTACCTGCTTCTCAGTGATGAGGAAGGTGAGTAGAAGCCCAGGAAGAGAAACTAGAGGAAAGAGGAGTTTGGAGGGTTGTGAAAAATGAGAAGCTATGTAATTGGTTAATCCTGAAAGCTGCGGTCCTCCCAGGATCAGCAGGAACACAGTTAATACACCTGTTCCCAGCCTCCTCACAGCCATGCTTCCCAGCCAGCATGAAAGCCCTGAGGAGAAAGAGCATGGGCGTGACTCCCCAGTCCTCATTCCATCAGGAAAGCCTTTTCCAAGATGACCGAGTGATCTGATCCCTGATCACTCCCACCTTAGCAAGCCTCTTGGTTTATGAACCCCCAGTCATGTTAGCTTGCTCTCAGTTCCTTACATGTGCCGTGGTTCCTCCCTGGGCCTCTACACACACAGCACACAGGCACACAGGCACACAGGCACACACACACACACACACACACGCACTCACACACACATGCTCACACTCACTCCTCTCTGCACGGACTAACTTCCCTACTTTCTTGCCTCTGTGGTTGTACCTAACCTCTCTGGCCATCAACCGAAGCATCACTTCCTCAAGGAAACCCCTCCTTCTTCCCAGCCCCAGGGTGTGTCTGCCATAAGGGTCCATAACTTTTTAACGTCTCCTTGCATGTGCCTATCAAGGTTTGAGACTGGATACTTATTTTTAGGATTAACTTCTGCTGTTTAACTCACAGTGCATCTTTAACCCCTAGCCCACCACCTCAATACACAATGAAGTCTCTGGTACCTGTGCATGGAGTGAGTGACCAATGCCATTCTTGGTTTAGCATACAGACAATATTTCAACTTAAAGACTCATTGGAAAATTGGGAATGATTTTCCTAAGCATGTTTTAAAAAACATGTTCAAAGTTGACGCCTAGTGGCATTGAGTGGCATGTTATTGGGAGTGATGGGAACTGTACCAAACTGTCTTTCTTGTATCACAACAAGCAGTAAGGCATCTGGCACAGTGTGGAACATAGAGAAATAGGTTTTGAAAGACCATAAATGCATGGGGAATTTTACTTTCCTCATGAAAATAATTTTCTCATGAGAACCATGAAATTTTTTCTTGGTGTCCAATTGCCATTGTTTCATGACTATTTTTAGTGTGTGTGTGTGTGTGTGTGTGTGTTGTATGTGCATGTGATTATGCTCATATGCATGAACATGGAGGGTAGAAGAGGGTGTTACTTTCTATTACACTCTTTACCTTAATTTTGTAGATTAAAAACTTTTAACGTGTGTGGGTGTCTTGCTTGCATGTGTCTGTGCACTATATACATGCCTGGTGTCTGAAGAGACTAGAGTATTGGATCTCTTGGGACTGAAGGGTTGTGAGCTACCATGTAGTTGCTGGGAATTGAACCTGAGTCCTCTGTAAGAACAGCAAATGCTCTTAACTACTGAGCCATTGCTCCAGCCTCATCTACCTGAGTTTTTGAGACAGAGTCTCTTACTCAACCTGAAGCTTTACTGTTTCAGTGAGGTTGACTGGCTAGTGAGCCCTTAGAATCTACCATCTCCACCTTTAAGCACTGGGGCTGCAAACACATGCAGCCTTGCCTGGATTTGAACACATGTAGGTATGCCTGGCTTTTGTATGGTTATGGGGATTTGAACTCAGGCCTTCTTGCTTGCATAGTTCTTATGCTGAGACACTTTTCCAACCCCTCATGGTTGTCTCTTTAGGGGATAGTGATCCGTGTGACAATTGTTTTAGATGGGAACAGATAGGGAAATGTATGTGTTCCTCTTAATCACTTACGAAAGTTTCATTATGAAAAGCAACCTCCTCTTGATGTTTGTTAAGAAAAAAAAAGCATAAAACGAAGAAAAAGAAGACTTTAGATTTCATGTTTTTATTAAAAGAGAGTATCAAATGAGTATCTTAACTTCAGTGCCACAGCCCAGAGGGGACAATGCCATCAAGGGACTCCAGATTCTTACAGAAGGTGCCAAAACTTTTTGCTTTGTATCATTCACAGGGGACTTTTAAAATACTTTAAAATAGGATAAGATTTTATGTGTATGTGTGAGTTATGTGTGTGTGTAGGCTGGGGGTGGGAAGTGTCCATGGAGGCCAGAAGAAGAGCTGGATCCCTGAGTGCTGGAGTTACAGGTGGTTGTGAGTTACGTGGGTGCTGGGAACCGAACTCTGGTCCTTTGTAACAGCAGTGCATGCTCTTAACTGCTGAACTGTGTCTTCATCCCCCTAATCTTTTCCCATAGTATAACTGTGCATTGTCTATATAGCCTGGGTTTATTTTCCTTTGAGATTTAAGGAAACTCTATAACAAGATCTACAGAAAGGGACTGGAGAGATGACTCAGAGGTTAAGGGCACTGGCTGCTTTTCCAGAAGGCCTGATTTCAATTCCCAGCAACCACATGGTAGCTCACAACCATCTGTAATGAGATCTGGTGCCCTCTTCTGCTGTGCAGGCATATAAGCAGGCAGAATACTGTATGCCTCAAATAAATCCTCAGATAAAGCAGAGATTTAGACCAGAGAATGAATGAATGAATGAATGAACATGTGTGTGTGTGTGTATTAAAATCAACCTTTCTCATCTGAGCTGATCATGTTCCTCCAAGATATAGAGACCACCTACCAAAACCCACAATAACCAGAGATGAGAAACCCTCTTTTGAGTTGTTGGCTAGGCCTGTTCAAGAGACTGTCAAGACATATAGCCTATTGCTATTGTCCTTGATAACCCCCAGAGTTGGAGGGTAAACCCCTATTGTGCAAGACACCATACACTTCTGTAACAGGGTCCAGAGACCCTTTAGCTAGAGCTGACCTGAAATCCCCGTCCCTGAGGACTAGCTTTCATGGCATCAGGAAATGTCACAAAACTTTAAAAGGAGAGAGTAAACCATCGAACCCTGCCCAGCTAGGACAGCTGTGAACCATACCAACAACCAACATGGCACAACAATCCTAAGGATTCAGTAGTGGCCCAAATACCATAGCAGTAACCAATAGCTCTCTAATTGGACTTAAGACCTGCTCAGTAAAAAGGAAATCATGCCTGGAAACTTAGCCACCTACTCAGTGCTAGTGACGTCATGATTTGGGGAGGAGAACCTACAACCGTTAATTCACTAAGTCAGCGTAATCCCATGCCATGATCTATAGACATTTGTCCCTGTACCCACAGATAAGTATAGTCCCCACTCCACATCGAGAAAACTTCTCGTTGCAACAGATGGAGGCCACTACAGAAAATTACCATCAATCAAAACACAGAGTTGTGGAGCCCTGTCCCAAGGGGTTCCCTAGCCTTTCCACATTCCTGATATTTGATTATATATGATGATTTGGAACTAGACAAGAGCTGTGTAGGTAAGAAAGCACATATGGAATTTGTCTTTCTGGATTTGGATGATCTCATTCAATATAATATTTTCCAGTTCCATCCATTCACCTGCAAATTTCATGATTCCATTTTTCCAACAGTCATGAGGCATTTGCCCTCATCTCCGTGATACAGGGAAGTGTCTGGGCCATGTGACTCCTAAGTTCTAACGGACAGCATGCAATGCCTGTTTAGGAATGTCTCAGTGCTGTTGCCTTGTTTTTCAAACGCCAGCAAATCTCAGGGTGTGGACATCCTGCGCTGTTATTACAACTGCAGTGCTGTGTGCTTACCAAGCCAGTTGGCTTCGTCTTTCAAGTCTACATTCTCTTTTTAAATATAATTAGAGTGACTAGGCATCCAAGAACAGGAGTAGAACCAAGATGTGCAGGAGAGAAAATATGTAAGAAAAAAGTATGTAAGAAAATAGTGAGTGAAGACAACTGTATCTACAGCTTATACACAGAAAACTGTTATTGGTGGGTTTATTATTCTTGCTCATTTACATATTGATGAATAATTTAATTCGCAAGGTTGGAAATTAGATTATCTTTCATTGGCTCTTTAACGCACAATATAGAAACTAGTACTTTGTAGATGTTCAGTAAAATTAGTTAAAAATGACTTTTAGGTAACCAAATCTATACACATATCCATGAGTGAGCATAGTCATTTGTATGAAGACCAGATGAAAGCTGTAAACTTGACCCTCAGTGTCTGCAGGCTTCACATGCAGAGATTCCAGCATCTGTCAATCATAAAGGATTTCATCTGAGTTGCAGATGAACACACATTGTTTCTTATCAACATATCCTGGATGATATACCATAATAACCAGTTACATATTACACCCTAGCAGGTGATATAACTAACCTAGACCTGATGATACACCATAATAACCAGTTACGTACTACACCCTAGCAGGTGTTATACCTAATCTAGATTTGATGATGCATCATAATAACTAGTTACATATTACAGCCTGGCAGGCGTTATAACTAACCTAGACTTGATGATACACCATTATAATCAGTTACAAATTACACCATGACAGGTGCTACACCTAACCTAGACTTGATGATACACCATAATAACAAGTTATACAGCATTTACACTCTAGCAGGTGTTATCACTAAACTAGACATGATGGAAGTATCTGGAAGAATACAGAAAGTCTATGTGAGATACTTTTCCATCTCACATGAGACTTGAATACCTAGAGATTCCGTCATCTGTGAGGAGTTCTGGAAACAATTCTCTACAGATACGAAGGGATGGCTGTACATTCTAGTACACATTAAAAATAAAAACAATACTACTTAATGACAGAATAGATTGGGTTTGTTTGTATCTTGCAACATTTATGCTTCTAAAATGCACACCTGTGCCTTTACCCTTGAACCCATCACTCCACTGAGAAGTAGAGCATCTTTCTGCATTGCACAGTTCTTTGCTGTCCACCTCAGAGAGTTATTCTACATCAAGCAGTAGTTTCCATTTCAATATTTTTGGCTAGAACTTGAATTCTGCCCTCTGGTTGGCTTCCGGGAACATTACCATTCTAATGAACTCTTCCTTAATGGTGCTATTACTGGTCTTGTAGCCTGACCACAGCAACTACTTCTGCTTATTTCCATAACTTAGGATCTGCTTTTATGTTTCTTTTAAAAGTAGAATAGAGGGGCTCTGTGGGTGAAGGTACCTAACGCCAAGCTTGATGACCCTGAGCTTGAGCCCAGGATCCACATGGTGGAAGAAGAGAACTGATTCCTAGAAATAGTTCTCTGAACTCTACAGGCATGACATGGTACACATACACATCACTATATAAATACATGTAAATTTAAAAAATAGAAATAGAACACAAGTTTCTGATTAAATCAGATTGGATAGAATTCTTGTCTCTAGGTCAAATGGTTTTGCTGTGTAGCCCAAGTTGGCCTTGAATCCATGATCCTCTTAACTCAGTCTTCCTTTCTCAGTCCTGGCATTATAGGCACATGCCACTATGTCACATCTACCTAATCATTTGTGATATGAGGAGTCATGAGTTGCACTGCCCATTGTTGATAGAAGTTTTTATCCTACTCTATTCCACATCCATTCAGTCCCAAAGAAACACAGAGAGGCCTACGTTAATTATAAACTGGTTGGTCTACTAGTTCAGGCTTCTTATTAACTAACTCTTGCATCTTAAATAATTCTTGTCTGTGTTAGCCGCATGGGTGGGACCTTTTATCAGTGAGGCATTCTCATCTTGTTTCCTCTGCATATGGGTGACCACTGCAGATTGTGCCTTTTTCTTCCCAGGATTCTCCTGTTTCTGTTCGCTCCACCTATACTTCCTGTGTGGCTATTGGCCAGTCAGTGTATTATTAAACCAATACAAGTGACAAATCTTTACATGGTACAAGACCGTTGTCCCATAGTGCTTTCCCCCTTTTTTATTTTCAAAACAAAAATTCTTAATCTAATCTCCTTTATTTAGCTTTTTTTCTAGACCACTATTTATAACAACTTGTAACCAATATACTAAACAAAGACTAACACCTATAATCCATTTTTTGGGAATGTGGGTATAGTTTTCTAGGCTACTTCCTGCTGATTGGGGGCACTGATAATCTTATGGGGACCCAAAGAAAATTCTTAACCCAGAATGAATCCATAACCTCTCATTTTCTGTGGAAGCAAAAGCAAAACCTCTTCTCCAATGTAACATATCTTTTGAGTTAAGTTTTGAAGTCAAGGCATTTTTAAAATATATATGTTGGATTAATCCAGAAACATTTATAATCAAATATCTTTTAGTAGCTGTTGCTTCTTCTTCATCCATCAAACAATTCAAAGATAACACAATAACATACAGTATCCAGATTCTCTGTGTATTTTCCATTATTATGTGGTTTTATTTTAATCTCTATTTATTTTTATTTTTAAATTTTGTTTTTTTTGAGACAGGGTTTCTCTGTGTATCTTTGGCCATCCTGGAACTCACTCTGTAGACCAGGCTGTCCTTGAACTTAAAAAGATCCACCTGCCTCTGCTTCCCAAGTGATGGGATTAAAGGTGTGTGCTAACACACTCAACTAATCTCTCTCTCTCTCTCTTTCTTCCTTTCTTTCTTTCTTTTTACTTTATCATTTTTCTTTTCTCTCCCAAGCCTACATATATTTTTAAACACATTGTAAACCATTTAGAGTTTTTTTTTCTTCATCTGAACTGATCTTTACTGTATAGCTCTCTTTTTCTGACCACATGTGTCTTTAATTTATTAAGCAATATGGCTAGAATTAAAGCCATGGCTTTGGCAGTTGAATCCACTCCATCCCTTAGCTTTCTGAGAGTCTAGCTTTATGGAGGAGGCATTGGTGGGAGCCATGTTTATTGCCAAAACTCAATGGAGTTTCAAGGTCCCTGGCACCACTAATAAGCATGCTGTCAGCTATTTATAAACACCATTTAAGTGTTTTGTGGTGTAGCCTCTTAAAAGAGCTGCAAGATTTTTGCAGCTAAAGCTGAGTCAGAAAGCCTCTCTTAAATAAGATGCGGTTGTCTCTAGCAAACAGAGCCCATCGAGAAAATGCTGCTACCAAGAAGTCACGCTTAACTCTGTTCTTTTGTGTCTAGAATTCCCTCCAAAGCTCTCTTAGGGTTTATGTGGATATAGTTGTTCACGTTGGTACCATTTGCTTTTTGTCCTGCCTGGTCCCACATTCATTCAGTACTAAAGAAACACACAGAGGTCTACATTAATTAAAAACTGGTTGGCCTATTGTATCAGACTTCTTATAAATTAATTCTTACATCTTATATTAACCCATAATTTGTGTCTGTGTTAGCCATGTGGGTGGGAACTTTTATCAGTGAGGCATTCTCATCTTGCTTCCTCTGCATCTGGGTGATGACTGCAGATTGAGTCTTTCCTCTTCCCAGAATTCTCCTGTTCTGATTGTCCCACCTATACTTCCTGCCTCGTGTTTTATTAAAACAATACAAGTGATAAATTTTTACAGGGTACAAGACCATTGCCCCATATTAGTCCATTCTCCCTAAGTTATGTTAAAAACAAGGCATCATGGTATTGATATTTTGTTAAAATGTCCACTCTGAGTTGAGCAAGGCTAAAGGCAATAGACATGACTGGTAGAGAATGCCACTTGTACAGCCTTGAAGGAGGCTTGACAACAACTCAAGGATGCAACTTTCAAACTTTGGAACAGGCCTCGTTCTCAGGTAGCAGGCAGGGTATGACATTCAAGTAGGGGTAATTAATAAATAATGACAGCATATTTGCCAGCCAGCCAGCCCATTAGCACCCAGGCAGTGTGAAAATCACTATCACTGGGCCAGGAAAGGTCTCTTTGCCTCAAAAGATAAAGTCATACTGGAGTGGGAAAATAGGACAGGACTGGAAATGCAAAGTCTGGTAATGTTCTTACTGTAACTTAGCACAGCTTTCTGAGGTTGATAGGAAAGCCTGTTCCAGGGCCCGAGGCCAGTGATCCCCACTTTCTGATGTTGTAGATGTAAATTACTGTTTGAAAAGTTAGGGTTTGTATAGCACAGGGTCTCCCCTTCCTACTTGAAGACTTTAGAGATGATGTGGTTTTGGGGCTGATCCCGGCATGGGGCCTGGGGCAATCCTGGGAGTGGTGTGAGAGGCCAAGTCCTGGGCTCTGAAGAGACAGAAGATCTTTGGGACAAAAGGAAAGTTTGAAGTGGCACCCCAGCTCTGCTAAGGGGAAGCTCTGCTATTGGGCTGAATAAGGAATTGCTAGAGATGAGAAGGACAACAGTGAACAACCTGTGAGGGCTCATCTCTCCTGACTTAGTCACTACTTCAAGGCTCTACTGCCGGAATGAACACATGAGGGCTTAGGTTTGAGCTCAGACTTTTGGGGAACTTTTGCCACTCTTATTGTATGGAGCAAATCTGCTGCCTGGGGCATCTAGATGCTCAGACAAGCTTCCTGCACAGCACACTCATCAGGAGACACTTGCTGGAGCCCCAGGCACATGCTTCCAGCCACACAGAAGACTCCAGAGTCCTCTGCCTCCCCAGTGTGGATTTTTATGAAAGGTGTGTGAACTAAGGCTACGTTTATTTCTAAGAGTGTGGGTTATCATGAATTCTCTTTCATATATCCCTGTGAATATTTGGTCAAGGTTTCCTACCAAGAGTACATATATTGTTTTTATTTTTTCTGATTTTAAGAATATTTATGTGTATGACATATAATATGTATTTACCTACATGTATGTCTGTGTACCATTTGCATGCAATGCGTGTGGAGGCCAGAAGTGAGCACCAGTTCCCCATGGAACCCAAGCTACAGCAGGTTGTGAGCTGCCATGTGAGTGCTGGAAATCAAACCATGGTCCCCTGGCAGAGCAACGAGTGCTCTTAACAGCGAAGTCACCTTTCCAGCCCCAAGAACTGCTATTGCTACCAGTTTCAATCACCTCAAATATTTTCATCCATTTTCCAGCAGCATTCTTTCCTGACATGGTTAATTGCAGTGTCAATTCTAACTGGTTTAAATAACTAAAAACCCAGAGTCAGATATTAGGGGGTAAGAGCTGAAAGATGAGAGAAGCAGAGCAGTCAGCCATGAGAGAGACCTTTTACCTCTACTGAGTCCTCAGACTGAAGGGGGTACAATCCTGTGTCTGTGAATCCTCAGACTGAATGCCATCTGCTTCTGTCTTCTCCCATCTTATATTTCTCTCTCTGCCCAGCCAAAACTCTTCCTGTCTCCACCTTCCTAGTGCTGGGACTAAAGGCTTGTGACTCCCAAATACTGGGATTAAAGGTGTGAGCCATCATCGCCTAGCTCTGTTTCTCTTTTAGCCTGGATTAATGTTGTGTAGCCCATGATGACCTTGAACTCACAGATCCCTCTGCCTCTGCCTCACGAGTGCTGGGATTGAAGGAGTGTGCCACCACTGCCTGATCTCTATGGCTAACTAGTGTGGTTAGCTCCACACGCTGATCTTCAGGCAAGCTCTATTTGTTAGATCACAAACAAAATATCACCACAACAAATCGGTAGATTTTGATGTTAATATGCACAAATGCTAAAAATAATGCTACAATAGTCATGGTTATGATAAGTTATTTCACTGATGCATAGTCAGAGAGATGTTTTATGATGAAATACTGTATGACACGCATGATCCAGATCCATCAACAACACAGTCTCAGAAGATACTGATTTTAAATCACATACACAATTTAATCTTTTCTATCAAAACATAGAACCATATGAAAACAAAAGGTAAGACGGAGTTCAGAATTTTGAAAGTAAATAAAGATGTGACCGTGACTCTCAGATCAATCTCTATGACATGAGAAGAGGAGTCCTGCCATGAGTTAGAGACACTGGTGGTGCATCTATTAGGATGGTAGTTATTAGCTTAACTTCTAGAGGAGTAGTTTTAATTGGTGAGACTGGTGGGGAAGAAGATGTTTGTATTTATAATTGTACTGTTTTCTGTGCTTATATGATGCTGCATGTGACAGGTCACTAGATTGTACTATTTTCTTTCTAATGTTAAACTGTTGGAGCTCAGAGGATCCATGTGGCTGATGGCTGGATTCAGGATGTGAAATTCACTTGACAAAAAAGCTCCAAGTAAAATATTATTTTATATAAAGACTCTAAGAACTAGTGTACTTTATTATTGTTTCAATCAGACCCCATAGTTACTTGCTTTTGAAGTAATGGCTATTTCTTTCAAGTCCTAATTCCAGGCAATAAATGTCTTTCATGTTAAATTTGACATTTTAATGAAGTTTTCTGCGAAATATTTGAGGCTGTATGACCCTGATTTATCATGCTGGAGGCCAGAGAGTCCTGTGTGTTGGGCTGAGGACAGATGGAGCTGTCCGTTCCGTTCCTGATTAACACCATCAGAATATAGATCAGGGATCCAGGTATGAATCCCCAGTGATCAATCCATCATGACTTGCTAAATAAATCTGCTGTTTTATAGCTATATTAGTTATGAATATTTAATTAAATTTGGTAAAAAAAAAAATCCTGAGCCTATATTAAGCATAGAGACCTGGATATCCCCTGCTTGCAGGGAGGCTCATCCATTGTCTCATTTGCCCTTCACAACACTTGACCTCAGCTAATAGTGGCAGAACCCAGAGTAGAGCCTGTCTCCCGCCACCTCCTGTCAGAGTTCTCTTCACCACACTTATCTCTGTCCAGACTGCTGTGGAGTCATTGATCTGTTGACATCTGGTCTTTATTGATGAACTCTGGGTGGTGGAGAACATCAGTGTACAAATGATTTCCGAGTTGCTTTTCCCACTGGCTTGAAAGATACCACCTGCCCGGTAACCGCGACCCAGGAGTGAGAGTTTGGCAGTGTCGACAGGTGCGAGCCGGGTCATCATCCTGCACTCCCTTGATTAGAACTCAGCAGCAAGCCCTTGTGGCTGCACCTTCAAGTCTGTTCCTCACCAATCTGTGTGTCTCCTTCTCTCTTGCTGCTTCTATAGCAGGCTCCTCAGGGAAGCCAGAAATGGTGAGCGCTCCAAGATCGGTCTCCTTCATGAGGGTTGCTTTGAATATCTGAGATCTTTTGTAAGATCTGTAAGTTTTCACTTTTGTTCTTCTTTCTATTTCTCTAGTGCATGGCACTGAAATTTTGACTGAGGTTGCACTGTATCTTGCTTTCAGGATGCAGGCATCTTCACAACACCTACGAACATGGAGATCCTCCCATCTTCTAATACCCTCTTCAGTGATTTTGTCTGTGCTTTACAGTGTTTATTGTAAAGCTGTTTGACTTCTTTGGCCGGGTTTATTCCAAGGGATTTTTTTTTTCAAGCTATCATGAGTGGAAGTACCCCTCATCTTCTTTTCCAGCCTCCTTGTGATTAGTACATGGGAAGCCTAATTTCTCCATGGTGATTTTGCATCCTGACACTTTGACCAAAGTGTTGGTCAGATCTGAGAAGTTTCTGGTGGAGTCTTTACGATCTTTTGTGTAGATCAACAGAATAGAATATGGTTTTATAGTCACAGCCATTTAATTTTTGGGGAAAATGCCAAAAAATACATATTGGGAAAAGATAACCTTTTCAACAAATGATGTTGCCAAAACCAAATATCCATGTGTTGAAGAATGGAACTATAGCAAAAGAGACCATTAATCAGGTTAAAAGACTGCCTACAGAATGGAAGAAATGCTTCACTGACTACGATGGAGGATTGATATCTGTAATACACAAAGAGTTTAAAAATCTAAACAAGAACTCAGGCAACCCAGACAATATGTGTGCTAATGAAATGAACAGACTGTTTATGAGAGATGAAGAAGTACAAATGGCCGGGAAAGACGTGAGAAAAATGTTTAGCTTACTAGCCACTGGAGAACTGCAATTCAAACACTGGGATTCCATCTCACCCCAGTATTGGGGTCCAGCCTCAATGGGGTTTGCACGGTCCAGGGCAGGGGTATGTGGATTAGAAAAATTAGGTAAGGAGAAAAGAGATATGAAAGAAATACAGAGACTAGGCTAGAATTAGGAGGGCAATCCAGTGGATACTGAATATGCACATGTTTATTTTCCATATGCTTATAGACCCCAATCCAGAAAGGGGGTGGGGAAGAAGGCAACAGACTGCTTTAACATCACACAGAGAATAAACATAGCAATTACCTGCTTCAATACTGGAACCATTAAGCCACTATATTCTAAATTAAGCATTTTGTTGTTTAGGCAGGACGTGCAGCAACTACACCTTAACCAAGCATCCTGTAGACAGCCACTCCCTGGATCACACCTCCTGTCTATCCTTGAAGGAGCAGAAATAGACTTAAATTCTCTGACTTTGGATGTGGTGGAACGGATCTACCTCTAGGAGCCACCTCAATACCATTAATACCAAGTAACCACACCCTAGGTCAAGATATCTTGTTTGTAGCCACGCCTTAAATCAAGTCTCTGGTCAGTAACCTTGAATGAGCAAGATAAGCTTAACCTCTCTGACTTTCAGTCAAGGTGGGACAGACCCACTTCTGTGATCCCCACAGGTTCAGTGCAGACCCATTGCTGTGGGCACCCACATCCCAGTTCCATGACAACCACCATGAAAGGCAAATCACTGAAAAACTCTGTAAGGATATGGGCAAAAGGAGCCCTCACATACTGCGGTTGGGAATGTAGACTTGTCTGGCTGCTGTGGGGACCACAGGTGTGGCGGGTTCTGAAAACCGAACAGCAACTCCACCTGAGTATCATTCCTGGGCACCTCCCTGAAGCCCCCCAAGTCAGCGTCCACAAAGATGCTTCACATCACAGTTTATTGCAGCATTGCTCATGACAGCTGAGTACGGAACAATTGCAAGCATCCTGCAACCGAGAAATGCATGAAGAAGGTGTGCACGGTGGGATGCTCTCATCCATAAGAAGGGAATTATGGCACTTACAGAAAGTGAACACAACTGGAAATGATCATATTAAGCGATTTAAGATTGTCTCAGAGAAATAGATATCGCATATTCCCTCATTTGGCATTTGTGGTTCTTAGTTTTTAATATAGCTACATGAAAATTATATAGATTGTGTGTGTGTGTGTGTGTGTGTGTGTGTGAGAGAGAGAGAGAGAGAGAGAGAGAGAGAGAGAGAGAGAGAGAGAGAGAGAAAAGAAAAGAAAGAGAGAGAGATTATCTAGAAGATAGGGGACCAATAGGAGAGCAATAGGAAAGGGAGAATTTAGCAAGGGAAGGGCACAGAGGCACGGAGGGGAATACACTCCATGTACAATGTGTGCTTGGGAGAACATGTCCTTATGTGACATACTATTGCACACAAACATTAGCTAACAGTAATCACAGACTAAGCAATGCTGGTGTGAACAGAAGCTGGAAGGGAGGAATATATTTTCCCTTCAAGTTTCCTGAGGGGTAGCACAGCCTGTGGGCACCTTGATTTTAGACTTCTGGACTTCTAAAACCATGTCAGCATGACTTTGCCTTATCTTAAACCATCAAGTTTGTGGTAATTTGCCTCAGCAACCACAGGAATCTAATACACTCTGGTTGGGATTTTTTTTTTTTTTTTTTTTTTTTTTTTTTTGTCTGTGGTTGATTTCTAAGGCAACTCCTACCCATTTCTTTCTTGCTCTTGAGGACTCAGCTCAGATGCCAAGCTCTGTACCGGAAATATTACTGACACTAGATAGTTTTCCTTTCAAGTATTGCGTATTGCTTAAAATGGCAAAGTACTCTAAAAGCCAAATGTTTCATGAACATACATACTGCTTAGTTTAAGTAAGTCTCATAAAATAAGTATATTCCCCCAAATATTTCAGAGGATATTCTTACAAAAATTACACTTTATAAAAATTAAAATTTAGCTGAACTTTTTGTTCCTCTGCCCCTTCCCCATCCCCACCTCCAGACCCGGTAACTGTGAAATACACAGAAATTGCTATGTTTCTAGGGAGTGAGCTCAAACTAAGATATTAAGACATTACAAACTTCCTTCAAACATCTTTTTAGAATACAGTTATTTCTTCTCCAAAACCTCAAGTGATACACCACTGAGTTCACCCTGCTTCCTCTGAAGCAACATCAGAGACGGGCCAGGGAGAGGACAGCTCTGCTGGGGGAAATCTCAGGCTTCATGAATGGATCTCACTCATGATGGTGTGTTCAGGTTGAAATTCTGAATGATCAAGGGTCGGTGGATTTCTCTACACTCAAAACAATGTAGAAGATGCCACGGGAGATGGGAGAGTAATGAATGCCTCTGTTGGTGCACAGAAAACCGTAGGCAGACCTCAAGATGGACAGCAGCAGGTGTTCCAGAAAGGCTGTGGCCTACAAGGTGTGAGGGGGGAACAGTTGCGCACCACAATGCAAGACCAAACTAGTTAATGATCTTAAAAACTGGCCAGCCATTCCAGACTACCTCTGTGTAACTGCCCGTAGTCTATACTGGCTACACATCTTTCCAGATGTCCAATTTTTGTTTTAATTTTTCCCCACGAGTTTAGACAGTCAGTGCTATTTTTTTTCCCAGTTCACTGTGCTATAGATTTCATCTTCACATCGTTTCCAGAGCTGGAGGTATAAATTATGAGAAGGCTGCTAGGCAGTGCTAATCTGTTTTATAGTTTGGGCAAATTTGATGACAGGAGAGTCCACAATCACAAGACTGAGGGTGCACGTAGGCATCGTGTGGGTCTGTGGACAGCACGGAGAGTAGGGAGTAGTGGGGCATGCCTGGAATTCCGCACTGCCAAGGCAAAGACAGGAGGCCTGTGAGCGGACAGCCTGGATTGCAGAAAGAGGCCATGTATCAAACATACATGCATCATACACACCATTCATAGAGAGAAGGAGGGGAGGTCGATGGAGAAATGGGAGGGGCAGAGAGAGGGGAAGAGAGAAAAAGGCAGGGAGAAGGGGAGGGGGAAGGGGAGAGAGCACCTCAGAAAGTTAGTTGTTTAATACATAGCATCTGTGGAAGAGCTCCCAGTGGAGTGCTCACCTAGCGGGCATGAGGTCCTCAGTGCAATTCCAGAACACTAATCATCTGTCAAGGTGATGGCTGTCTCCGTGGCTCATCTTCCGCCGTGGCCCACCCCACCAGGAAGTTTGCCAGTGCCGCGTGAGGTATGCTTGTCCCTTCTGCCTTTCCACACCTTTCTTTCTGATGTCACTGGTCTGTTTGCTGTTGTAATGGCTACTGTTGCTTTATAGCATTTATGTGTAGAGATGAAGGAATGGCATTATTGTCTGTTTTATTGTCCAAGTGGTCTATGATGAGATCCGCCATTATTGCTTCTGAATAATTATCCTTTTAAAAAGTAAATACATTTCTTGCCCCCTCTTTCTTGCTTTTTGTTTGTTTTTGTTTCTCTGAGACAGGGTTGATATGTAGCCCAGCCTGACTTCAAATTTGTAATTCCCCCGCCTCCATCTCCCAAGTATTGAAACTACAGGTGTTTCGTTAGTATGTCTGGACTTAAAACTGTACATAAGTATATTTCAAATAATTAAAAAAAATATTTTCCAAAATGTTTCCTGGATTTTGTTCTTTGGGAATTGGTGACTTTCTGGGCTGATTTTTGGTGATTTCACCACTCTGGGCTAAGACATTGGCATCACATTTTGTAGGATTAAGACTCAGAGTTCACCTGGAGATAGGTAGACTCTATTGTGGAACTATTTACACCTCTGACAGCAATGTAAATATTTCAAGAATGTTTTCATTCCGTGTTGAGGTTCTTGGCCATGTGACCGTTACCCAGGACCCTAGCCAGTAGGATAAACAGAGAAGATGAACTTGATGCTTCAAATGTCTCTAGGGATTTTAAGCAATGGCCATTTTGTTGGCTGGGGTCTCTTTCCTGCCTTTTTGGGAAATGGCAGTCTGCAGCTCCCATCTGTGTATACTAACAGTTTGAGAGGGAAACCAGAACTGGTCACCCAGTCAGGGCAGGCCTTGTTCTCTGTGAGAGGAGAGGAGACACCTGATCATAGCCAGCCAGATCCATTAAGTGTGGCCTTGTTAATATCAGGTCTGCATAGCCAGGCCGTTCTCACAGGGAAGAAAATTTGGGGGCCAGAGGTATGAGCTACACCCCCAAAGCACTTCCCTGCCCACAGAAAATATAAACATTCTCTTCTCCTTGGGTTAAGCAGGGATCCGAGAGGGGGAACAGCTACTTCCCACTAAGATGTTGCTCTGGGACAAAGCTTGTATTTACAGGGCAATGTCATCAATGCTGTTGACAGATCAGACTGACCTTTGCCAATGTAAGAGAGTCGCTGTGAGACCCAGCACTTTCTGCTGGGCAGTGTGACAGCCTGGACAATTAGTAAAGCACACCCCAAGACTTTTGTTACCTTTAAGTCCCTTAGAATCTAAAACTAGGAATTCTGTTTTGGAAGGCTTCCCTTCAGTAAGAGGCAGAGGATCCAAAGGCAAGCCTTGGGCTCCATGCCTCAGTCTACCCTCAGCTGGAAAATGAACACTCGAGTCGGTTCCCATTTTCTCAATTAGTTCACTGCAAACAATACAATAATATGTCCAAGGGGAGAAACTCAGACAGTGACTGAAAATTCAGGGACAACTAGGGACAGTGCATTTCTTATTATTCATTTCTTCACCTTAGATTTTCATTGTACACGGTACTGTGTTACATAGGAGAATTTTCACAGAGTACATACTGTACAGTGAGCACACCCCTGATTCCTCACCCACCCCCTTTCACCCTCTGGCCTTCCATTAGTCTTCCTTGTTACCCTAGACAGCTGCTCTTCTGTCTCTACTTCCAGGTTATATACACATGCATGATCTGATTCTCTATATACAGCCTTAGAGCAAAGAGAAGTAGAGAATTGTCTTTGTCATTCTGAGGCTGACTTACCTTGCTCACTATGATTATCTCCAGTTATATCTATTTCTTACAATGGCACAACGCCATTCTTTATGACTTAAAAAAATTCATTGTGTGTATATACATTTTCTCTATCTGTTCTTTGGTCATGTGGCTCCCTAATTTAGCTGCTGTCACTAATGATGAAATAAGTATCCACATACAAGGATCTCCAAGAAGTGTTGACTCCGAGGCCTTTTGCATGAACACCAACAGGTAGAAGAGCTGGATCGTGTGGCTGATCTCCTCTGAGTCTTTTAAAAAAACCTCTAGACGGACTTGCACAGTGACCGCGTAGGTTTACATTCCTACCAACAGTGCACTAGACTTCCGTTCACCAGCTGTGAGGAGCATAGGGAGCCCTAAGTGGATGTGTAAGGAGTAGACAGAGCTCTTGGTGAGTGTGTATCGCTGACATGGGCACAGGCATGTCAAGGAGCCTGTGCCTTAGACCCATGGAAATGGCAGCACCTTCCTCAGGCTCAGGGAAATGGCAGAGACTTCCCTTGGTCTGTGTGCAGATCTTGACAGTGTGTCCAGTGGGTATTGATTGATGTTCTCTACTCCCAGATGGTTATAGTCTAAGTGAGCCCCTGTAGAGATCTACCACCAGGATTCGCTAACTGCCTCTTTGTTCAACTGTGTACAATAAACCCGCCTCCTCAGTTCAGATGTCTGAAATGAATGCCCAGAGTTTCTTTGCATCTCTACCAAAGCATAACTCCTACCTGATCCCAATCCATCCCCTTGCTGTGTGTGTGTGTGGTGTGTGGTGTGTGTGTGTGTGTGTGTGTGTGTGTGTGTGTGTGTGTGTGTGTATGTCCTTTCTTTATTCACTCACTACAGGTCATAGCAATCAGCATTTGTTGTTACTGAGAAATAAGGCTCTACCTTCATTCTTCTACATGTGAGCACCTACTATTTTTGCGGGATTGGTTTTCACATCTTTATTGGTGGGGTGCAACAGGGAGAGAGGGCTCTTCCATCAACAGGAGTAGTCACAGGTTTTTCAGCCAATCTAGGCTTGGGCCCTCAGGGTCTTGGAGGTGGTCAGGGACATCAGACATGTTCCCATTGTCTTGCTCAGGCACTGAGTAGTTGTAGGACATGGCCTGGTTGATCAAGGCAGCATATTTGGTGTAGGAGCTGGCTATGGGCCTAATAATACTCCAGCTCTCTCGGTCTTGGTGGCAACAAGGGCCAGGATACCTACTTTTTTAAAGTATAATTAGTTTTCTTTTCTCCATTGTGTGTTTTTACATGTTTGCCCAGTATTAAAAGATTGCAAATACACGGGTTTATTTGGGTTCTCTAATTTATTACATTGATGTATGAGTCTGTTTTTTTGTCACTACTGTGCTGTTTTTGTTAATATGACTCAAGTATAACTCAGAATCAGGTATGGTATTGTCCTTTGCTTTGGCCATCTGAGACCATCTGTTCCTCCCATATGAAAATTAAGATTTTTTTCTTTGTGTAAAAAATGCTGTTAGAATTTCATTGGAATTGTTTCGAGCCTGAAATTACTTTTGGTAGGATTGTCATTTTCACTGTTTTAATTCCAACAGTTCCATGAGTTAGGGAGTCTTACTATTGTCTGATATTTTCTTCAGGGCCTTTTTTTCAGCATTGAAAATTTTTATTGTGAAACTTCCTAGGTTAGATTTATTCCAAGATTAATTTATTTTTTGACATCATTGTAAAAAGGACTATATTTTTATGATTTCTTTCTCAGAGTATTTTTTTTTCTGTTTCTCAAGACAGGGTTTCTCTGTAGCTTTGGAGCCTGTCCTGGAACTCAGTCTGTAGACTAGACTGGTCTCAAACTCACAGAGATCCGCCTGCCTCTGTCTCTCAAGTGCTGGGATTAAAGGCATGTACCACCATCGCCCAGCCAAAGTGTTTGCTTTTATAAATGCATAAAGGCTATCGACTGTTTCTGTATATTGATTCTGCACCATGCCACTTTGCTAAAAGTATTTAATAGATCTATTTTCTATTAGAATCTTTAGGGTCTTTTATTTAGAGACCATATCATCCCCAAATAAGAATACTTTGACTTCTGCCTTTCCTGTTTGTATACCCTTTATTTCTTGTTTTACTGCTTTGACTAAAGATCTAGGCACCATATTGATAAAGAATGGAGACAGTGGAGTCCTGTCTCATTCCTGATTTTAATAGGATTGCTTTGAATTTTTTTCCATTTAGTATAATATTGTCTATAGGTTTGTCATATATAGCCATTATTATGTTGGCTTACATTCCTTCTATTCTTAATCTCTTCGGGGTTTTTAATTATGTATGTATGTTCAATTTAGTCAAAGGCCTTTGGGTACCTATTAAGATGATTGCATGATTTCTGTCCTTGGAGTCAATTTTAATTCTATTCATTGATTATATATGTCAAACTATGTCTGAATTTCTAGAATGAAGCCAAATTGATCATGATGGACAATCTTCCTGTGTTCTTGAGTTTGATTTGCTAAGATTTTATTGAGAATTTTACATCTGTTTACTCTCTCCCTCTGTGTGTGTATCTACATGAGTATATGTGGAGGCTGGGGAACAACTTTCGGCACTTGGCTCTCTGTTTTCACCATGTGTGTCTTGGGGTTCAAACTTGTCATCAACTTTAGCAACAAGCACTTTATCCAGTACCTGCCAGTGACAATCTGTGTCTTTCAACTATGAATGGAAACCCTTAAAACTCAGAGTTATCACTGAATAATGGGTATACTAATTACAGTTATTTTGTTGATTTGTAGCACTTGGTATTTTCTTGTTCCTCAGTTGTACAACTAGTGTTGTGGCGTAGTTTTTCTTTCTTCCCTGTAACTTCATTGATTTTTTTTTATTTAGCCTGAAGGATCTTTCCATGTATATTAGTAGAGCTGGCTTGGTGCTCAGGAGGTCTTTTAAACTGATTTTATCATTTTTCTTTCTTCTTCAGTTATGACAGATGTTCTTCTGTGTATAGCAATCTGGGCTTGTGATGTGGCATGCCCTTCTGTATATGTGTTGCTTTTATTGGTTAATGAATAAAGCTGTTTTGGCCAATGGCTTAGCAGGGTAAAGCCAGGCAGGAAATCTGAACAGAGATAGAGAGAGAGAATAGACCGAGTCAAATGAGACACCATGTAGCCACTGAAGGAGAAAGACGCCAGAACATTACCTGTAAGCCACAATCTCATAGTGATACATAGATTAATAGAAGTGGATTAATTTAAGATGTAAGAGCTAGCTAGGAACATACCTGAGTCATTGTTGTTGTTGTTGTGTTGTAATGAATATAGTTTCTGTGTGATTATTCGGGCCTGGGTGGCCAGGAACGGAAGTATAGTCTCCATTTACAAGTTTGCCGTTATTACCTTTCAGAGATTGAAGTACACTATACCATTCGATCCTGGCTTTTTAAGTTTCTGTTGAGAAATTTGATGCTATTCTGATGGGCCTGTCTTTATTGTTTTAGTGCTTCTCTCTTATAGCTCTCAATATACTTTTTTTCTCATTTAGTGTTTAAAACAAGAGCCTTCCATGGGTAGCCTCTTTCCTGGTTTTGTCTGGTCTGTGTTCTGGAGGGCATCTCTTTCGCCAGATTTGGAAAACTTTCTGCCTTGAGTTTACTGAAAATGTTTTCTATGCTTTTGTCATCAGAGTTTTCTCTTTCCCCCATATTCATGATTTGTAGAGTTGGCATTTTGAAGTGTTTCTGAATATGATGTTATTTTCCTATTAACTTACCTGTCATGGTCTGAATGTTCTAATTCTTCTAGTTTCTTTTCAAGCCCTCAAGCCTGTATTCCACTCCATCTATTCTATTGGTGAGACTTTCCAAGGAGATTTTTATTTGATATATTGAAAATTTCCAGTATTTCAGTTTGAACTTTATTCATTAGTTCTATCTCTTTATTCAATTCCATTTTCATATCTAGGATTAATTTCCATATTTAATACAACTGATCTCTATGTTCTCTTGGAATTCACTTAGTTCATCCATGTCCTGTTTTATTTCTTTGCACATATTTGTTTCCATTTTTAAATTTTTTATCTGGGATTTCATCTAATTTACTATCATTGGAGGCAATCGGTATGGGATGAGTCATTTCTGGAGGAATTATGTTGTCTTGAGTTTTCATTTTTCTTGTGTTTTTGTACCGAGGCTTGTGTATTTGATGTTAGGTCATTATTTAGATTTTTTTCAATGTTACTTTATTCTTTTAGTAAAAATCAGTTGTAATGATGAAGAAGAAATAGATTGTAGTAGAAAGAAAGTATTATTTTCCTCTTTTCACCTGGTGTTGAGGTCATCAGGATCAATCCCCAATACTTCCCCCAAAGTAGAATATTGTCTTAAAAAACAATCACTATCATAGACTAGTATGAAAATAAATTAATAGTCAAATAAAAACAATCACCCTTTCAACACCAATTACTTTAGAAAGTATAGAAACACCGACAGTACTGTGTGTGTTAATACATCAGTTATGTAAGCATGAATGGAAAGTAAAATCAATTTTTAAAAAATATTTATTTATTTATTGTGTATACACTATTCTGTCTACATGTATGCATGCAGAAGAGGGCGCCATTACAGATGGTTGTGAGTCACCATGTGGTTGCTTGGAATTGAACTCAGGACCTTTGGAAGAGCAGGCAATTTTCTTAACCACTGAGTCACCTCTCCAGCCCCGTGAAGTTATTTTAAGAACAAAAGTATTGAGTAGATAGAGAGAAAATAGAAAAGGGAAAGCATATAGAAAGAAGGGCAATTGGGCTTAAGGGAGGAATAAGAAGAGAGGGGTAAAGAAATACAGCCAGGGTTGGTGAGGTGGATCTGTAGATAAAGTGGTTCCGTGGACCCACTTACTGTGAAGCCCAATAACCTGAGTTCAGTCCTGGGAACCAATGTAGTGGAAGAAGATTTATTCCTGCAATGTGTAACACACACACACACACACACACACACACACACACACACACACACACAAACACGTAAAATATTAAAAAAGGAAATGCAACCAGCTAACCTAAAATAGTTCAAGGTCTCAGGAGACTTGAAAGTGATTGATTCTTTTACCCTTTATTAATGAACACATCCTGTGCACAAACATTAAAGAAGAACCTGGGACAGACTTAAGCTACTGTGGGAGTGCTGGCGGCTGTTGGTTTCCAGGTTCCAAAGAGGCCCACTCAACCTTCCTGCTCCACCTCTTCCCTCTGGGTCACTCTTCCTCCTTCTCCTCCATCCTCCAAGACTTGTTGATCCATGTACCTGTGACATAAACAAAAATTCTGCAACAGAGTCTGAGACGTGGAGACGTGGCAAACCAAGCTGGTATCTGTGCTGTGTGACACTATGTCTGCTCATCCCATATAGGGAACCAACGTAAGGACACCACAAAGTCCAATTTGGTAAACTAATGCGTTTTATTGGGGTTACTGACAGAAATACGGGTGAGGGGCTACCTACCCAAGCAGAAATGACTCAAAGACAACTGCAGCACAGAACCTCCCCACCCCAGCGTAGGTGACAGGCAGTTCGTGAAAACTGGAGCTTGCAGGGAACTCACCAGTCTGGAGAGTGTTTTTTTTTTCTAGACAGCTCAGCTGATCTTCCAGGGAGCATGTCTGATTTGAGTCTCTTCTAGGCAGTTTGGTTTATCTGAGATAGTCTTTCGGGAGTCCTTTCTGGTTATTTATGCTTGTGGGCAGTGGGGCAGTGTATCTGGTGAGTTTTAGGGACTTCCTGAAGCTTTTGAGTTATGTACTTCCTGAGTTTTAAGGCGCTTTCTTGAATGATGGGCCTTTTCACTCCCCTGTAGCACACCCTGTGTCTTAACGAACTTTTCTGCAAGACGAAATGGTTTATCTCAAGGAGCTTGCTACCAACTGTGCTCTTTAGGAAAGCCTGTCTCAGGGGATGTGAACAAGGAAAGATAAGAGTGAGAACAGCCAGACAGAGCAGGCCTGCTAAATTGCCATTGAGTACTAAATAAAGGAGAAACAAATGTGAAGAAGAGAATCTGTGTGCAATCTTCCTGTTTGCTGGTTCCAATCTGGAGTTTCTTCCTGGGTTCCCAGATGGTGGTCACACCTTGTAGTGATAGGAGCGGCGCGCTGAGGCCCGGCTCCTGGCTGGCTTTACCCGAAATAATTACATGGAAACTGTATTTATTTAAACACTGCCTGGCCCGTTAGTTCTAACCTCTTATTGGCTAATTCTCACATCTTGATTAACCCATTTCTAATAATCTGTGTTATTATTAACACGGATTAATAATAATAACACAGATTAATAAACACGAGGTCGTGGCTTACCAGGAAAGATTCAGCATGTCTGACCTGGCAGCTGGCTCCATGGCAACTGCCTGCCTCTGCTTCTTTCTCCCAGCATCTTGTTCTGTCTACTCTGCCTATCTAAGCTGCTGTCCTATCAAAAGCCAAGGCAATTTCTTTATTAACTAATGAAAGTAACACATAGACAGATGACCCTCCTACATCAACACCTGTTACAAGGAGGAGTGGGCCACTTGTTTGTCCCGGCCGTCCAGCTAGCTTACACCTGAAATAACCACACAGAAACTGTATTAATTAAAACATCACTTGGCCATTAGCTCTGACTTCTTATTGTCTAACTCTTACATATTAGTTTAACCCATCTCCAATAATCTGTGTATTGCCTCATGGCAGTGGCTTACTGGAGATTCTAACCAGCGTCCATCTCCGGTGGAGGATCAATGGCTTCTCTTATTCTGTTCTTCTTTCTCCCAGCATTCAGTTCTGTTTTCTCTGCCTACCTAAGTTCTGCCCTATCAACTAGGCCAAGGCAGTTTCTTTATTGGTTAACCAATGAAAGCAACACACCAACAGAAGGAACTCCTACACCACACACCTCTGGGTAGTCCTTTGCAAGATCAAGTTATGGAGTGTTCCCATCAGCAGCTGGTCCTCCACACATTGGGTCATAGATGACTAGTCAAACATCTCAGTGGTCCTTCATCAGTCTGTCAATGTTGGCTTCATTCTTGGGCAGTCCTTTCTGATATCCTGCATGTGTTTGGAAACCATGTCTGCCTGCCCCTGTGGATTCTGGCTTCGTAGAAGTTCATGTAGCAGTGAAGACTGTGCAGTTTTGATTCATAAACCCTTTCCTCTTGACCTGTTCCTGTTCAGAGTGACCCTAGAGTATAGAGTGTGGTTCTCCAAGGGGCTGGATGAGCAGGGTCTTTTTAAGTGGCATCTTAATGACCTTCCAGGTTAGTACACATAGAAGTTGTTTCTGTAGCTGCACACACATTGTGTCTCCATTCCTCCCTCCTCCCCTTTTAATGCATATTGCTGGGAGTGGAGTACAATTTCCCAAGACTGTTCAAGTTAAGCATGGCTCTGCTTAGTTAGTACCCTGCACTGGGTGATGAGGTGGGGAGCCGCACACCTGCTAGTCTTTCTGGAAGAGACTGGGATTTGTCCTTCCTCTGTTCTGTTTTGTGAAGTTTCTTATTTGACTTGGCTGTTAAACTAGATATTTTTAGCCATCACACTCCCTTCGTGATAGTCGCTAACCAACTTCCTCCAGTTCATTCCCTGGAGATGCTGGCACACTCTGCGTGTGTGGTATCCGCCATCTTCCCAAACTAATGATTGTTTTCTTTTAGACGTCATTAGCACAACTCCCCTCAATCTTGCCTAGGAGAAAGGGAAATGAGAAAAACAAATCAAACCAACAATAAAAAAGAAAAAAAACCAAAAATGTCCTTGACTGGTTCCTTTCCCATCTTCCATAATTTTGGGGGGTGGGGTGGAAGGGAGTGAATTTTGGCTTTAAGAGACTACAGCTCATCGTAGACTTGCCTGTCTTTACTCGGGATCAGCTGAGATGCCCTGTGATGATTCTGTTTTCTACAAGGCATTCATTTCCATCCTAGAGAAGAGACTGAGCCCTAGTGGCTATGAAGTGGAGTGACTTTTCCAAGATCAACACTAAGAACTCAATCTGTGAGGAATTTGCTCTTCTGGATTGAATGTTTGAGGTTTCCAGTTCATAATTTGTTCATTTGTATTCTGATGACCTAAAAAATGTAAAGCTCACAGACGAGCCCAGGCATTTAAATTATTGTATTCATTCTAAAAAAGAAAAAAAAAAGTAAGATCCAGGAATTAACAGCCGCATTGGTCTAGAAATATCAAACTTGTTTTCATGCAGTGGTAACATGCTGTGTTGAGGTATTACCTAAGCGATTTGATTACAGAAACCGATGTTCTCTAATGAAAACAATAAGCTCTGAAACAAGTTTTATATAAGATTCTCAGTTTTCATTTCACAATACTTATTATGTAACTAACTCTCCTGTAAATTTCCAGCAATATTTGAGAATCTTTAAAGTTGTATGCATTTACTAAATTTCTTTACTGTATTATCAACTAATTTAGAAAAGGATTCATTTTAAGAAGAGAGCATATGCTCCTAATGCTTTTATTATTGTCCCTAGCCTTCTCTCTATATGTAAATATATATTCATAAAAAATTCATTTTATCAAGCAAGAGGTTCCCTTCTCTTCCATCGCAGTTCTACATTTGAGTGATAAATAGTATTAGTAATTTAATGTAGGTACTTTCTGATTTTGTTTCCTGTGCACACAGAAATATTTATTTTTGTTTACTTTAGTCTTTGTTATGGAAAATTGGAAACTAAAATAATAATATAAGCTAGTTTTAACTGCTGCTGAGCTACAAATATAATCAAAACACAGTTGTGTTTCTCCCATTTCCTACTCCGCCTTCCTTCTCACTCCAGTGGAGAATTTGCAGGTATCTACAACAGAATCTTTTCCACCCTGGCATCACACAGCCATGATGACTGGACATACTTATTTTTGCCATCATGTTCTCCTTTTTTCAAAATGGATTTATCTATTCTCATTCTTTTTCTTTCTCACATACAGTAAAATAATTTGTCCTTACCTACAAAAGCATTCCAATTTTAATAAGAATGCTGTTAAATCTGTGTGATGGTTAATTTTACATACAACTTGTCTGGGCCATGGGATGCCCAGAAATCTGACTAGCCATGACTTCTAGGTGTGCCTGGGGGGTTTTTGTTTTGTTTTAAAGAAGTTGGGGGTTTCAATCAGTATACTGAGTAAAGCAAATAAATGCAGTCCAGATAGGCATCATTCGGTTGCTGCCCTAATAAAACAAAAAAGATGCAGAAAAGAAGAATTCTCCATTTGGCTACTCAAGTTGGGAAATCCTTCTTCCTTCGATTGGAGTTTATAGCATTGGACTTTGATTTCTCAGGCCTTCAGGTTTAGAATAGAATTGTACCCAGTCACTGGCTTTCTCGGGGTTCCCACTTGCTGACAGCAGATCATAGGGCTTGTCATCCACCATAGTCACACGTGTCAATCATCCCTTTATCTATATAATAGCATATACACAATCTCTTTATAAGTATTTATATGGCATATAATATGGATTTCACATCAGGTGACATAAATACATTATGGATTTCATATCTGAGTTTGGAAAAATTTGTTGTGATCAGTTACCTTTTATTTACTTACCATGAGCAGTAACATTTCTTTATAATATATGTACATACTACACGACTACAGCTTGATGAGATGACAGTTTGTAGAGAAGGAGCATTTTTACCATGTTTTACAATTTTTAGTTAATTTTTTAAAGGTAACATACAAAGTAATGGTTTCCGTCATGGTATCGCCGGACATCGTGTCACACTTTGTTTTCCTTGATGTGCTCTTCCACTGCCCGCTGACCCCATTTCCAGCTGACTCCCCACGTCTGTTTTCCCATTACATGTATTCCACAACCCTTCCATTTCTCACCCCCTTTAGGGGCTCTTCCCCCATGTCAACCTTCTCCCAACTTGTTGACCTACACACACACACACACATGAATATACACCACACGCATTTTGCATTGAGGTTCTCATATTAGAGAAGATATGGTGCTGCTATTTCTGAGTCTGGCTTATTTCCTTAACATGATGGTTTCCAGTAGCATCTATTCTCTGCAAATGACCTAATTTTTCTTTACGGCTACACAAAACTCCATTTATCACCTATACCATTATTAACACTTTTTTTTTGCATTTAGAATGGATAGTATATGTTAACACTGTATTATTATTTATGCATAATTTTCTACTAGATTTTAAGTCTGTGAGATATTAAAGCCGCCATTTACCTTCTGTTCATCAGCATCTCAAGCCCTGACTTACAGGAAATGACAAGAGAACAGAGAGAATGTCCTTCACACGAGTCTCTCCAGTTGCACCCATTTTTCTGCACATCACCCTGGTGACTGCATCCTTCACTGAAGCTTAACTTATGCATTCTCATTTATTAACTCTGGGGATTATTTCCTCTGCTCTGGAGTCCTGTTTAGAACAATCCTTTCCTGTGCTTATATCTGCAATTCCTGCAAGTGTGTTTTCCTCTATTTTTATGTCTCTTTGGAAATACACATGCACTATACGTTTTCCATTTAAATCTTCTTAGATTGATTTCATACATGAGCCATACCCTTGACTTACAGTGAGGCATCTTTTTTTGAACAATTTTTAGCTCACACATTTTGCATATTTGTTTTTCTCAACACACTCTCAAAAAAATCTACAAAAATTATATAATTCATAAGTGACCTTAGCAAAGTTACAAGATAGAAGGTCGATATTTAAATCTCGATTGTATTATGGTATTAATGGTGTTTTCAGAGAAAGAATAAAATTGTCTTCATTAACAAATACTAATGCATTCCAAAGGTTAACTCAATGAGGAACCACAAACTGAATATCAAAGTTAAAAGTATAAAATTTTTCAAAACCACATAAGAAACAAAAATTGAAATATCTTGGTACTGAATTTGATAATAATAATGAATTACATATGCCACCCAAAGTACAGTCAGTGGAAGAAACAAGCTTTAAATTGAGTTAATGAAATTTAATATTTCTATACATCAGAAGATACAATCAACAGAATGCCAAATGCAACTAATGGGATGAGAGAACATATTTGCAAATTGTATCTCTGAATAGAGAAGGTACCCAGTATACATAAAGAACTACAATTGAACCTCAAAACATCAAATAATATAAAAATTAAACACAAATATTTCCCATCACTCATCTTTAGGGAAATGCAAACCAAAACCACAGTGACCTTCCCCTCACATCGTGAGTCGGGGCCATAATCCTTCAACCAGCCTTCCTCATCCTTCTTCTGAGAGTCCCTCGGTACAGGCTTTCATCAGCCATGGCATGGCATTTCCCTCTCCGCTCTGATGACTCTTCTTCTCTGTCCTTGATCATCACAAATGGCTCATTTCTGAGTTTACGGATAGTTTCTTCTGCCTATTGATTCTTCTGAACCCCTTTGCTGGAAATTTCAATTCACATATCTTGATTTTCAGCGTCAGAATTTCTGTTTGATGTTTAAAAAGTAGCTTCTGTCTCTGTTGACGGTTTCATCTTGCTCACATACCACTTTACTGTTTATTGAGTTGTCTGTTTATGTTCTACTTTACCTCATTGGCTGTATCTGAGTTGGTTTAAAGCTGTGGTCAGGGTGGTCTGAGGCCATTGTTCAGGGCCACACCGTTCTGTTTCTTTGCATCTTGTGAGCTTGTGTTGAGGGTTAAACATTTGAAGAATAAACATCCCCATCTCCTTATCGTTTGCTGACTCCATGCAGGGAAGACGTCTACTCCTGGGCTCAGCGCGCATCTTATCTATCCTGGATCTTCTTGGTCTCACTGTGTGCCCTGTCCTCTCATTTCTCCTTCTGTAAGACCACATTGAAGTGTGGCAGTTCCCGTGAGTCTCCTGCCTGCTCCTTTTCAGGGCTTTAGATGTTCTATTGCATTTCTCTGCCTTAGTTTCTTGCCCAGCGCCATCAGGTGTCACTCACCTGCATCACTCACATACCTAGTGTCCATCACTGCTTCCAAAGGCTTCAAACTTGAATCTGAACTATGGTACTGTTCCAGTGACCTTCAAAGTAATACAAAATAGAAGCTAGTCCTTTATGCCTCCCCCAGGCAAGTGGACATGGTAAACAAGTTTGGTTCCTTTCGTGTAGTCCAAAAGGAACAACAGGAATTGGGCAGATTCCTCCCAGCAAAGCTTTGTCATGCTGGGGACCTGTTTTAGGCTAGCCCACCACAATATGGCAATGACTTTACTCTTTTTATTCTCTGGACTTTGTCTCTGAAATATATATATTTCTTTGGGAAGGAAGAGCTAGGATCGATGCCATTGTTACCACAGTAATTAATTCATCTTGTTTGATGTTGCACCACAGACTCTAATCCAAGGAGTCTGACCTAAAGGGGGAACCATTGAATGGAGCTACTTCCCAGTCAGGAATCAGGATTTACAGTGTGTTTTTCGGCCTTCCATACAAATGTGAGTCACCCTGTGATCTGCTTTAATATAGCCTGGGGGCAGAGCTCAGAGTCTTTTTCTCATCAGTTCCGAAAGGCTTCTGAGCTAACCCCAGAGGAGATTTTATAGCTATGCATTTTTCCTGTGTCCAGACCTTGTAACTTCCAGTACAGAAGGATCCAGCGTGTGGTACGACTTCATCGTTTCTGCATTCACACATGGCCCAGAGACCCCAGCCGACCTGGGTCCTGACTGCATATCTGAATTATTTAGAGGCATAGTAGAAAAAACTCAAGGTCTGTGCCCTGCTAGCTGAGAAACGGCATTGACAACCTATCCAGTGACGTGAAGTGGTGCTTAAACTGCTATTAGCTTTGAACCAGCAGACCTGAGACAGTCTGGCCGGGAGAAGTTTATCGGCTCAGTTATAGATACAATACATAAGCAGGACTTAGCATTCAAACAACTTAAAAATAAATCTTTTTATTTAAGATTTGATTGTACCAGGCTTTTTCTTTTGGGCCACCAACCAGCTCCCAAATCATGACACAGAGACTTATTATTAATTTTGAATGCTTGACCTAGCTTAGCTCTTTTCTGGCTAGGTCTTTTAACTTAAATTAACCTGTTTCTCTTTATCTATCTTTGTCCTCGGGGCTTATTACCTTTCTTCTGTATATCTTACTTTCACTGCTTCTCATGTCTAGGTGCCTGGCTTCTGGCTCTAGGCCTTGTTCTCTCCTCCTTCTTCTCTTGTTCGTCCTCTGGGCCCAAGTTTCTCCTCCTATTTGTTCTCTCTCCCTGCCAGCCTGACTATCCTTCCTAGTTATTTCTAGTTATTGATTGTTCACCTTTTTTTTTTTTTTAAAAAAAGATTTATTTATTATGTACATAGTATTCTTAGTATTCTGCATGTATGCCTGCAGGCCAGAAGAGGGCCCCAGATCTCAGTACAGATGGCTGTGAGCCACCATGTTGTTGCTGGGAATTCAACTCAGGACCTTTAGAAAAGCAAGCAGTGCTCTTCACCACTGAGCCATCTCTCCAGCCCGGCTGTTCAACTTTTTATTAGACCATTCAGATGCCTTAGGCAGGCAAGGTGAAACAAATGCAACACATCTTTTCGCAATTAAACAAATGTAGCGCAAACAAAAGTAACACACCTTTACACAGTTAAGGTAATACAGTGCAGCTAATTTGTTAAACAAATGTAACACATCTTTGTCTAGTTAAATATTCCACAAGAACTGACTACCTGCTTCTCAATGTAGATAGCAAAGCCCCTAGCTGATCATGTGTGCACGGTTCTCCGGACACACCCGTGTACCTCAGGAGGTGGTTGTCTGGGCAGAGAGAAACCCTGATCCTACTAGACTAGATAATCAATTGGAATCGTTTGGCAGCATCAAAATGGCGCACTCTCAGGAAGGAAATTGTTGATTGGACTACTGTTGCAGTTCTTCGTTTCTTTGGGTTTACTAGAGTTACAGGACACCTTGCCCTTCCTCTGTAACTTTGCAGTGCCTATCACAGGAGCCGAGAGAGGACATTTACTTGTCTCATTGGTGAGGACTGAGAAAATGCATCACTGACATAGCAGAGATGTCCTGGGGTCCAGGGTGGCTTTGCTGGGCTTCTTGTACTACTGGCTGGTGTAGCAGGAGGTCACACCAATGTCGGAGATTCTGATGAAGAACATCTGGGGGAAAGTTCAGGTTTATTGAACTCTGGACCCAGAAAGTTCGCTGAGTTTATGGCTTGGAGGATTAGAAAGTTAAACAGCGGATCCAGATGGCTGACAGGGGTTAAATGTAGAGAATACAGTTTATCAGCTAGAGCGGCTGTCGTGGAGCAGTCGCTGTGAGTTACAGACACTGTGTGAGCCTTCGCCGAGCCACAGTGTTTTATTTAAAGATTTTACTTAAAATGTGTTTCTGCTTCCTAAGTCCTTGTCACATTCATAGGATGATGGGTTCACCCTTACAAAACCCGAAATTCCCTAATGTGGGTAAGGTACAAAGATAAATGCAGAATTTTTATAGTATAAAAACCTCAGACTCACTTTCATAAATCTGACGACTTCCTTCTAAGTGGACCCGTCAGAGAGAGGGACTAGCGGGTGAGAAAAGAGCCAGCTTGCAGTCATGTATCTCTCTGTGGCTGGTAGCATATGCAAAGTAAGACAAAGGAATCTGTATTCGGATGCCACCCTCAGGGCCATATTTTGTAATTTGTCTTTGCTGTGAACTGCATCTTAAACCTGTGAGACTTCTCTGCAGAAATCAAAGACAGATAAAATCGAGTTTAGCTAGGTACCCCTAGTCATGTAACTATGTGAAAGCCAGTCTTGCGAACAGTGTCGGGAGCCTTTCTGAAATGACAGGCAGTTGTTTCTGCTCTCTGATTGCTAACCAATCTCAGACTACTGGTGTATTCCCTGTTGCAGTTCCAATGTTAAAAAACACTGGTAACACTTTTCCAGTATGGAGTCAGTCCTGCAAAACTGAGATGAATTTTGCGGTCTGCGGGTGAACGATCCCACTGTATCGTTTGGAAGGTGCTAAGTGCGGTGTGGCAGAAATTACAGAGCGCGGGGAAGAGGCTGACTGGGTCAGTCCTGACTGTGGCTCTGGCTCTCTGGGTGACTTTGGACTCCTCACTTATTTCTGAGCTTCGGTTTAGATAGGTGTGATTTTAAGCACTTACTGGAACTGAAATAATATGCTTGCTTCCATCTGGATCATTTCCAGATGAGGAGACAAGCGAGGTGATGTGGGCTGTTATTGCTAACTAGTTTCTTGGCGAACAAGGCAACAGACACAGAGCGGTTAACTAACTGCCCAAACAACACAAAACCTTACACTTGGTCCTTTTCATCTAGAGCCTTAAACATGGAGAGACTAAGGGCAGGGTTTGAGAGCTTAAGCAAAGTCTTTAAATGAAATAAAATAAATTGATGACAGTTCGCAGCGCTGATAACTCACAGTGACTACTTCCTGACAGCCGCCAGCAGCTGTAAGGATGTTCTACGCACTTAACTTCCAGGTCCTGCAAGGCATCTGGATTATCTGTTTTATTTGCTAACAGCTTTAAAAGCTATGGTCTATGTTTTCCTTTAGGTAAATATGAAAATTACTGTTTTTTAAAAGTGAGATTATTAGACTCAGAAGAAATACTTTGATAATAATCAAAACAAACTCCCTGTGAATACTAAGTGCCCTGTCTCCCTAATGCCTTCAAGAAAACCCAGGAACTGTTTGCTGAGCACTGTCATGTTCCCTCAGGCAGTGCGAGCCAGCGGAAGGCGTGTGCTGGCCCTTGCTTTCCCCCAGCATCTTTGGGTCATGTTCACTATAGCGCAGGAGTCACCTGAGATCTCTAAAACATTTCCTAGAAGAAACCTTGCCATCTTGGGTTTGCGGATTGGGGAGCATGGAAGTGGTCGTTAATGTTCTCAAAACCACACAGAAAATTTCAGTTAAGACTGGGATCCTGCTACTGGCTTCCTGGTGACAAAGTCACACCGTGCAGCCTGATGCTCTTCCAGTTCAGCTGAGCTTGCACGCTGATTTGCAGGACTGGAGGACTCTTGGAAAATACGTCTTTAACAATCCCTGATTCCCTGGACATGGTTACAGGGGGCATTCCTAGGAAACAGACGACAGACCTGTGCAGGAATTCCGGGAACTAAAAGCATTTACCCAAGTGTGAGGACACTGAATGCCACTGACTTCTGGCCTGGGTTTGAGCCCTGGGATCTATTTCCCCCGACAGCTCAGATGACCACTCCAGAAGACCAGAGGGCATTTGTTTTTAATCCCATGCTCTCTTGAGACTAATGTACAAGGACATAAAGACATTGTCTCTTCTATTTGGAATTGTTGTTTGTTTGCTTAGTAAAAGCATATTTCCGTGCAGTTAGTATGAACTCCTCGGAATGGCACTGCACAAATCATATTCAAACAAGTTTTCCCCAACCTAATTAGAATATTGTTTTATTACACTGCACATTTCCTAAATCCCACGCTAATTAAATGTATGTTGTTCTTCATTATTGCCAACAAAAACTATCTCTGCTCCAGATTTATGCTTGTGTACCGTGGTGCTTGACGGCTATATCAGCATTTCAAATTGAAATGCATTTCAGAGGTTTAGAGTTTTTTCTGGAAAATTAATTGCAGCTGGAACCTGGCACAGCGGTGCTTGCAGATCAGCCCCAGGGGTCCCTGCAGCGCCTGGCTCTTTTTTCTGGAACAGTGTGGCTATGGGAGAGGAGCCAGGAGTGTTAGAAAAGGAAGGAAAGGGAATGGGGGGATGGAATGCTGTTCCTTTCTGGAACCTTCCCTCCCTTGCTGGCTCTGTCTGCAGGAAGATGAGCACCCCTTTGTCTACGGAGCTAGCTGACAGAGCCGGTTCCCTGCCTGCCATAGGCAAGCCTGCTAGGGCTTGGCCACTGTCAATACTGGAGGAATTTCTCCTATATATATTATCTTGAAAACCAGAGTTTTAGGAGATTGCTTGTTTGTAGTTGATCTCAGCTGAAATAGGGTTGGGGATCGCCATGTGTTGGCTAGGTGAAAGTAAACGGATGCCCTTCTGTGGTGATTTAAATGAGGGATGTCTTCTACAAGCTCTCGTGTGTAAACCTTGGGACCCTTGGTGGCACTGTTTGGGAAGGGTTGGGGGTGTGGTCTTGCTGGAGGAAGTAGGTCATTGGGGGTGTGATTTGAGAGCTTAAAGCCTCATCCTGCTTTCAGGCTGCTGGTTTGGCTTCATGCCTGTGCTTCAAATGGGAGTGCTCAGCTTCCTTCTCCTGCCACCAGAGCCCCTGCCACCATGCCCCTGCCACCACACCGCTGTCAACATACCCCTGCCACCATGCTGCTGTCACCACACCTCTGCCACCACACCCCTACCACCACACCCCTGCCACCACGCCACTGTCACCACACCCCCTGCCACCACACCCCTGCCACCAAGCCCCCACCACCACACCCCTGCCACCATGCCCCCACCACCACACCCCTGCCACCATGCCCCCACCACCACGCCCCCACCACCACGCCCCTGCCACCATGCCCCCTACCACCACACCCCTGCCACCATGCCCCCACCACCACAACCCTGCCACCATGCCCCCACCACCACACCCCTGCCACCATGCCCCTACCACCACACCCCTGCCACCATGTCCCCACCACCACACTGCTGTCATCACACTCCCTGCCACCATGCTGCTGCTACCACACCCTCTGCCATCACGCTCCAACCACCGTGCCGCTGCCACCACACCCCCGCCACCATACCCCCTGCCACCATGCCTCCCTGGCACTATGGGTTTTATCCCTCTGGAATAGTAGACCCAAAAAGTCTTCCTTCTGCAAGTTGCCTTGGTCATGATGTATCACAACAACATAGAAATAACTACTATGCCTCCAAGGCAACAGGATTTGTTTCCTGCTAATTTATTCCTCAGCTTTTCCTAAAAGAAGAGAGGTGCCATTAATGACTTGAACCCTTATAACTCAGGTTTTGCATGCTTGCTTTGTGAGATTTTATGGATCTTGCCCTCGTTCTCCACCCCCCACTAATCTTAGCACAGATGAGGAACTCTCCCTGCTTATCCTGACCAGTGAGAAGTAAAGACTCTCTGTTGAGTCCAGATGCTTGTCAGCGGCAGCAACTGGGCCACATGGCTTGTGGGGGGTGGAACCTGCAGCAACTAGGGCACACTGGCTTAGGAAGGTGGAACCCGAGAGCGGGAGCCCAGGAAGTTTGGACTGTAAACTGAGAAACCTTAAGAAATAGATTACATCGTCCCACCTCTTCCTCTCCCATGTCTGTCTCCACAGTTTGTTCGTTCTGTGGAGCGTTTACTCTCTGCTCTTTGCCACCATCTGCTCACTCCCTGCTTCACACCGCAACCAGGATGCTTCCCTTGCATCTGCTCAGCCCCCAGACCATCCCAGTGTCCAAAGTCCGTCCGGCTTGCCAGTCCTAGTTCTGTTGACTCAGCATGAGTTGGGTGCCCAGCTTGTGTCGAATCCATTGTGATGGGTGTGCTGGCACCATGGACACGAGATAGGTACTTTTCAGAGTCTTCAAGAATGGCATTGGCAAAGAGCAGGGGTTGGCAGGGCCCAAGGCTGTACCTACGTGTATATAGGTGATATGAGTGTATGTTTAGACATGGCTGAAAGAACATTATCATTGGTGAAAGATGGCTAATCTAAACCAGAGGAATTCAATGGTTAATGAAATCAGACATCAATACTCTTACAAAGCCCAGGTTTTCTTCAGAGACCCTGATTGAGAGGACAGAGAACACAAGTCTGCACTCATGAGAAACCCTTCTGGTGCATCTGATGAAGTGACCACCCATGGCTTTTTAGGGAGCACCTGAATGTTGGACTTGTGTTCTGGGGTGCTGAAGTTTTTCTTTGTGACAGTATTTACGGTAGTGAAGGCCTCGTGACTGCCCCATAGTGGCTGGAGGGGGCCCAGTCGTGAGAATGACTGTCCTGCCTGGATGGGACCTAGACACACACACACACACACACACACACACACACACAGACACACACACTTCAGAAACTGATTCAAAGAACCTCAGAGTGTTTCCATCTTACTTTAGTTCCTGTCTGAAAAAGAAAAGGAAGTTAATTATGAAATGACACGGTCATGTTAATACTGTGGTCCCAGCCAGCACGAGTGAAATTTGCCAGGGTTGATTACATCATTGAGCCCAGGGGCTTGAATTGGAGCCGTCAGGAGGGACATGAAAGGCGGCTCCGTCGTTTCTTCTTAGGCAGGAGCGTCAGCACAGGAGGCGATTTCATTTCCTTCATCCTTGTTTCCAGGGCGTCATACCTTGCAGAAAGCGCTGACTCCTAATTTTAAAGACCATGGATTTGTTATTTTGTAAATCCTGAAGTGAAAAATACAGTTCACATTTGCAAGCTGGCTGCTCTCTGTTTGTTTCAAGGGTGGTTATGGTCCGCTGCTGGGCAAATATCTATTGCACAAAGCACAAGGTTCATCGTGATTTATTAGGGGGAAAAAACACCGCATGCAGGAGAATGAAATTAAAAAGAAATTAGGATATGCCGTGTGTACAGCCAAGCTCACCATCTTCCTTCCACATGCAGCACTGAGGGTGGCCTTACAGCAAGCGAGCGCACGGCACCTGCATTCATTTAAATGATTACATGTTCACAGCATCTGTGCGGTGTGCAGTCACATGAACTGCTCATTATACACCGAAAAAAACCTGTAAGAACACAGCCTGTTCCCACGGCCATTGAGAAACTAAGTGAATTAAATAAAAGAACGACATCAAGGTGATGCTGGGATTAAGATTTGACAGACAGGAAGCAGAGAAGTCCCAGCTGTCTTTGACCATGAGCCAGTTCCTTTTAGCCCTGGAGAAATAGAGTTAGAAAAGCCACAAAAGAAAAGGGCGTGCGTGTTGCTTGCCTCTGACCATCAGATCACTGGCTTCATTCATGGCTTTGGGCAGTAGCCCAAGAACTGGGTAGCATGAAGGAGGAAGTGGATGGGGGTCGCTAGGGGGATATGGGGGAGCCGAAAAAATGAAATCCTTGGAGGGGATGTATGTGTCTCCCCGATGGGTTATAACCATCTCTCATTGCTGTCTGGTCTTTTCGTTTGTTTTTTAACTTCTTCACCGATGGGAGGGTGTGCTCACGCTGTGGCCCACATGTGGAGATCAGAGGACAACGCGTGGGAGTCAGTTCCTTCCTTCTACCATGCGGGTTCTGGGTTCTCAGTCATCATATGTGGCAACGGCTGTTACCAGCTGAGCCATCTTGCTGGCCCTTAAAAAATATATTAAAAAAAAAAAGTAAGCCTTCTCCAGCCTGAGTGGCTCTAATCTACAGACACTGTGTTTTCTGAGTGTGTCATGTCTGTTCTTGGGTTTGTCAGCTTGAGAAGAAATAACCTCTCGCTCGTTTCTGAAGCATCTCAGTTCCCAGCATGCCAAGCTCTCCTGTTCTCCTGCTGCAGCTCCTCTTCCTCTTGTCCCCTCTCCCTGCATGATTGGCAGGTGCCACCTGTTCCTCTCCTGGCTTCAATCACATCCAGACTTACACGTGAATGCAAATGAATCCACATCGACAGCCCCAGCCTAGCCTAGCCTGCAGGACTCTTGAAGTCCGCCGCTGCCTGTCCAATAGTTTTGATGTCTGCATCTGGAAATCTACGAAGGTCTGGAACGCTACACTGTCATCCTTCAGGTCACCTTCTACCTGATTGCTCAGGCGAAAGCTACGTCCCCTCTTCTCTTGCCGTCCCCCTTCTCATAGACAGCCCGTTAGCACATTCACTGGAGACACCTCCCCTCAGGGCTTTTTAAACCCTCGGTTGTCACATGGTGATGACCATTACTAGTAGGATCCTCTGTTTCCAGTGACCCTGATGTCCTTCCCCATTTCTCTTCTGTGACATTACCCTTGCCCATCCACCTTGGTATGGCCCGCTAGTCACTACCACTGTCTCTGAACTGACCTAACAAGGCAGCCAAAGAGACCCTCTAAAAGGACATGCCAATATGACTTCCCACCACTACCCAATGTACATTTGGAAATGTACGCTCTCTGCTACATTTGGAAAATATTAGCGCATATAGTGGCTCCATGCTCGCATTTGCCATAGTTCTTAATCTCACACAATGTTCTTTTGAGCACTGAAATCAGACGTGTTGGTGCGGGAGAATTGTCTGTATTCTGTCAATCATGTATTTTAATAAAACGCTGATTGGCCAGGCAGGCAGTATAGGCAGGAAAGCCAGACAGGAAGTAGGGGTGGAGCAAAGAGACTGGGAGTATTCTGGAAGCCGAAGCTCCCTCGCCACTCCTGCGCAGATCACTGAAGAGGCAGCATGTAACTTGCCCAGCTGAGAAAGGTACAGAGCCATGTGCTAAAGTAGATAAGGATAATGGGGTAACATAAGTTATAAGAGTTAACAAGAAGCCTGACCTAATGAGCCAATCAGTTTATAACCTTATGGAGTCTTGTGTGTGATTTTCTTTGTTGCTTGCCGGCTGTTGGGGTACTGGGAGGGACAGAAACCCCAACAAGCCAGCCCTCCATGTTACAACGTGTCGTTCCTCAGATTAAAAATCTTCAAAGTCTAACAATCCTTACCACACTGAAAAGCATTTTGTCTGCTAAGAATGTGTTTGGCCCCGAGTAATGGAAAAACCGTCTAATGAATAAGAGGGTGTGTTTGCTAACGGAACAAGGAATCGCAAGCAGGCAGTTAATTGTGCGGTGTGGATTCTTAATGAATCCAAGAAGTGCTCAGATTCTTTTTTTTTCCTCTCACTCAGCATGCTAATGCCTTTTCACATGACGCTCGATATGTCTGTCACCTCACAGTTCCAGGACGGCCCTCACAGCTGCAAACATCACATGTGTGTCATCATCTATGGTCAAGGCAGGAGAAAGGTAGAAGGCAAACGCACTCCCACTCCACAGCTTTGGACGTCATCAGTGTCTTCTGGTTAGCACGTGTTTTCCCCAAGTTGCTACATTGTTCCTTCCTCATAACCACTCACGTCCAAGCCCAACTCTCAGCTACGAGAGAGGAGTGATCTAAACTAGCATGGCTTGTTGCTCTCAATCACATCCGTTCTCTGGCTTTGACTTTCCGTGTAGAAATCTGTATCAGTTGCCAGGATAGAAGCAAGTTTCATGGGCTATTGACTAATCGATACAGTTCCTGCCTCTTTTGATGTTTAGTATTTGGTTCTTTTCCTGGTTCTGTAGGCTGTTTCTTTACACTGTGATTAGAATCTTGGCTGCGCAGAAGCTTTTCAGTTTTATGGGGTCTTATTTACCAGGCCCCACTGGGATTTCCTGACGTAACAGCATCCGATTCAAGATGATGTTGCTTGTGCTGGCTAGTCTTACATTAACTTGCCACAAGCTAGAGCTATCTAAAGGAGAGAAGCTCAATTGAGAAAATGTCTCCGTAAGAACCATCGGTAGGGCATTTTCTTACTTAATGATGATAGGGCAGGGCCTAGCCTTTGTGGGTGGTGCCAATCCTAGACAGGCGGTCCTGGGTTCTGTAAGAAAGCAGGCTGAGCAAGCCAGTAAGCAGCACCCCTCCATGGCCTTCTGCATCAGCTGCTGTCTCCAGGTTTGTAGTGCAAATTCTAATTGATTTTAATAATAAAAACCTGGAGTCAGATGTAGGGGCGAATGCTGAAAAATCCGAGAAGCAGAGCAACCAGCCACTAGTTCTTAACCGCTACAGAATCGTCAGACCAAGGGGGTGATCCTGTCCCTATGAATCTTCAGACTGAATGATACGAACTCCTGTTTCCTCCCACCTTATATTCCTTTCTCCACTCAGTCATATCACTCCTGTCTCTACCTCCCTAGTGCTAGGCTTAAAGGCGTGTGATCCCAAGTGCTGGAATCAAAGGTGTGGGATCCCAAGGTTGGGTATTGAAGGTGTGAGCTCTGTTTCTCTTTGAGTCTGATTCAACCTCAGGTAGCCCAGGGTGGCCTTGAACTCACAGAGTTCCATCTGCCCTTTGTCTCCTGAGTGCTGGGATTAAAGGTGTGTGCCACCCCTGCAAGTTTCTATGGCTAACTAGTGTGGCTACTCTGCACTCTGATCTTCAGACAAGCCTTATTTGTTAAAACACAAACAAAATATCATCACACAGGTTCCTGCCCTGTTTGAGCTCCTGTCCTGACTTCTTTGGTGATGAACAGCATGTGTAAGTGTAAACCAAATAAACCCTTTGCTCCCTAACTTTCCTTTTGGTCATGGTGTTTCAGTCAGCAATAGAAACCCTAACTAAGACATTGCCCCTACTTGTATCTTGAAGTGATTTCTCTGTCTTCCTCCAGCCGTTCCACAGTTTTGTGTCTGACATTAAGGTCTCTGACACACTTTGGGTTTTCTTCTGAGAGACTGGGGTTTAGTCATTCACCTAGTCCATTTTCGGAGTGCCATGTCTGTTTTCCTGCCACGCTGCGGTTGTTCCCTTGGATCGGTAGTTCTGTTTAAAGTTAGATATTGTGAACACATTTTTTTTTCTCTTTGCTCATCTGTGTTATGGTAAAAATAAAATGCTGAGGATCCCTGAGGGGCGCACTTTTTTTTTTTTTTTTTGAGCCACGGGAATTTTCCTAGAGGCGTGATCCGTCCTGTTGGCGAGCAGCCGTGCCACAAGTTGTGGCAGGGAGCAAAGGCTAGAACTGAAAACAGCTGCCTCATGGATCCCACCAATCTTGTCGGTAGCCGTGGCAGGGACAGTCTGAGGAAAAGTGGAGCTGGCAGGACAATGGTGGCCTATAGTTTGAGGGTTGTTGAAATATAGCTGAAAATGTGAAAACCCGTGAAAACCACCACAGGGTCTGTAGAAGAACATCCTCTCTCTATAGGTAGGGTGCTAAAGCATGACTGGCTCTGGTCCATGCAACTCAGAAGCCAGAGAGGCTAGAGGCCACTCTAAGTAGTCTCTCATGGTGGGGACCACTTATAAGCGGTCCAAAAGAAAAGAAGAAGAAAGAAGAGAGAAAAATATGAGGGACCCTGGGCCCCCAAATTGAATGCACTATATAGCATGGGCAGTGCTAGCGCCAGAGGACCCTGGGTCATCTGGTCACATTTTTAACTATGGAGAGCAACCAGAGATGAATGTGACCGTGAAGGCTGCAGTCGGCTGACTGGAAGGGGAAAACTCACCACCAAAGCTGCTGGTGTGCGCAGAAGTCGGCATTTAGGCAGATAGAATGCAGAGCTGGTGTAAAGAAACCTGGTTCCCGAGCCCAGGATTCCAGGTGTTCTTAGCCAGCCCGCCCATAGGCGGGAGGGAATGTGGAGAGCCTGACTGAGTCACAGCACCAATGTTATGGTTTAAGTAAAACAGCACTGTTCCCCCAGTGGCTGCAACAGACAGTGGGTCCCAAGGCCACAGCAGGCCACGAAGGCAGTCAGTCCCAGGCAGGGAGCCATGTGGTGGGTGAGAGACTGAGTTGGATAGGCATGCCATGCAGAGTGAGGTTGGATATTTATTTAGTGGGTTATGGAGGGGAAAGGAAAGAAGGGAGAAGAGAAGAGAGAGAAAGAGAGACAGAGACAGAGAGAGAGAGAAAGGCAGAAGCAGAGAGAGGGAGGGAGGAAAGGAGAGGGAAGAAGTGGGAAGAAGGGAATGAGGCAGAAGCTGTATCTTTGGGGAGAGAGACAGAAAAGGAAGGAGCTCCAAATGAAAGCAGAAGGAAAATCTTCCCGCTTCAGTGGTGGAAAGGGAGTGGGTAGGGCTTGTCTCTTAAAGAGACAGGACAGACCATTGCACTTTGGTCTTCTGTTTTCCATATGACTTTTAAGTTTTTTTAAATATTAAATTTCTGTAGTCAATATGAATGGATATTTGATAGAAACTTCATCAACTCTGGATTATTTTATCAATATGTTCATTTTATTAATGTTAATTCTGCTAAGTCTAGTGTCTTAATTTTTCTTTAGTGTTTTAAAGTTTCAATGTAAGTTTCTTTCATATACATGGCTAAGTTTATTCCTAAGTTTTTTAAAAGTTATTATAAATGAAGTTTTGTTTCCTAATTTGTTTTTTACTAGTTCATTATTAATATATAGAAAATTCCCCTAATTTTTGTGCATTTGTTTTGCTTCCCATTTTAACTGTTTTCTGATGGGGATTTCTTTGGCTCTTAAAGGATGAGCTCACACCATTTACAAATAGGACTAGTTTGATTTTGTATCATTTAAAATTTTTCCCTTTTGCCCTATATTGCCATAGCTAAAGCTTCAAGTACTACGCTGAATGAGAGTGAAGAGAGCAGACAACCTTTGTGCCTGACTTTAGAGGACACACTTTCAACTTTCCCTCATACAGTATGCCAGCCATACAGAGCTGCCTGCAGCTTTTATTATGTTAGGTTATATTCCTTTATTTTGAGTTTCCTCAAGGCTTTTATCAGGAAGACATATTGAATTTTGTCAAAGGCCTTTTTTTTCCGTGTCCGTTGAAGTGAAAGGAGAAAACCAGGAGAAAAATTTGTTCTTTTATAGTAATTTGTATTTTTTTTAACATTCTCATTCTGCGTCTTATTTCCTCTTTTCAAATCCATGTCTTCCTTTGGTTCTTTGAATTTCTAACAGTTGTTTTAAAGTCTTTTTCTGTTATATCCAAATTCTGGTATTTCTTTAGTTTTATTTTCTTGAATTTTGTTGTTTTTCATTAAATTTTCCCACTTTATTTTTCTAAAAAAAAAAACAGGCTTTGTGGTTTTGGAGGCAGGTAAATGCTTGTGATAAAGCTGAACATTTCTTAAAACCTCTCCCGTCTTGTTGATCCCAAGGGTATCCAAGATGGATATCACAAGGTGGTATCTGGGACTTCTGAGAGCACAGTCTCTAAGCTTAGATTATAGTCTTTCCCCCAGTTTCTATGGATGTGTGTGTTTATATATAGACACGTAATTTGCTTTTAAGTGTCTTAATTTCTTCAAGAGTCTTATACTTGCTTCCAGAACATTATCAGATTATTCTCCCTGCAACAGTTTACCTCTAGATAATTTTATATTTTTTCTTATGCTCAGTTAGTTACCCCCCACTTATTATGGAATACTATTTTAACTAGGAAGCGATATGTTACATTTGTTTGTGCTGCAGAATATTGTTTTAATTGTGCAAAGGTGTGTTACATTTGTTTATGCTGCATAGGTTTATTTTTTATTTATTTATTTTTTGCTGGGGTGTAGAGTTTATTTAGTGGGTTATGGAGGAAGAAGAGAAGGGGAGAAGGGGAGAAATGAGGGAAGAGGGGAGGAGAGAGGCAGAAGTTGCCTCTCCAGAAGAAGGACAGACAGAGAGTGCTATGTGTTTAATTAAGTAAAGATGTGTTGTGTCGGTTTAACTTTGCCTGTCTAAGGCACCCGATTGATCTAATAGAGAGCTGAATGACCAATAACTAGCAGAGAAAAAAATAGGTGGGGCTGGCTGGCAGGGAGAATAAATAGGAGGAGAAATTGAGGCTGGAGAGGAATGAGAGAAGAGAGGAGAGAATGAGGGAGATGCCTGGGGCCAAAAGCAAGGCAGCTGACAGTCAGCTAGACATAATAAGATATACAGAAGTAAGAAAGGTAAAAAGCTCCGAGGTAAAAGGCAGATAAAGAGAAACAGGTTAAACTGAAAGAGCTAGCCAGAAAGGGAACTAAGCTAGGACAAGCATTCAAAACTAGTAAGTCTCTTGTGTCATGATTTGGGAGCTGGTTGGTGGCCCAAAAGAAGAAACCTGGTGCAACCTCTGCTGTTCATGACTTTGAACCTGAGACCCAAGTCATGCAGCCATTCCATTCCTTCTGTCCCTGGAGCAGGTGGTACAGAACCAAGCCCTTGGGTGGCCCAAATGTATCGCAAATAAGTTTTTCATTCTTTTCCTTCCATCTTGAAAGAGGAACCTGGGAATAGTCCATTTCCAAGAAGCCACGCATCTATCTCAGAGAGCTTCTGGGGCAATGTAAAATGTGGGATTTTTTTTTTTGGGTTGGGCATTTGACTGATTATATCAAATCTTTGGCTGTTTCCCAGTGACCCACAAAGCAACTTAATTTCATCATCAGTACTTAATTTATATTTCTGCAGGGAAAGTAAAGCCCTGGCACTTTGAGTCTCTCTCTCTCTCTCTCTCTCTCTCTCTCTCTCTCTCTCTATCTCTCTCTTTTTACTAGCATCACTGAGGAACTATGGTCTCAGACATACATGAAATATTTATAAAAATGGGTTATATATTAGTTCAAAAAACCTAATCTCACCAAATATGTCTGTATCGAACAATTTTTTTCTGCTATGTAAATTTAAGGATAGACTTAATAGAAATGTGATATGGCTTCCCCCTCTATATGCTGTGAATTTGTTTTACTATTGTTGGCTTATTAAAGAAGCCTATAGCAGGGCAGAATAGAGCCAGGCTGGGAGACAGACAGAGAGAGAGAGAGAGAGAAGGCAGAATCAAAGAGATGCCATGTAGTTGCTGAAAGAGAAAGATGCCCGGAACTTTAATCAGTAAACCATGAGTCTCGTGGTAAAATATAAAATAATAGGAATGGGTTAATTTAAAATGTAAGTTAGTTAATAAGAAGCCTAAGATATTGACCAAGCAGTGTTGTAATTAATACAGTTAGTGTGTGATTTTTTTGGGGGGTCAGAACAGTCGAAGCAGTGTTTTAATTAATATAGTTTCTGTGTGATTATTTCAGGTCTGGGCGACTGGGAAACAAACAGGTAGTCTCCACTTACATAAATGAAATCTTTAAAAGTTTAAATCATGCCAGGCAGTGTAGGTGTACACCTTTAATCCCAGCACTTAGTAGGTAGAAGCAGGTGGATCTCTGTAAGGATAGCCTGGTCCACAGAGCAAGTTCCAGGATAGCCAATGCTGTTAAACAGAGAAACCAAAAGAAAAAAAGAAAAAAAAAAAAGAAAGGAAAGAAAAGAAAAAAGTTTAAAAGTTTAAACCACAGAGTAAAGCTACTCAAGTAAAATAAATTATAGTCAAGCTGCTGTTTAAATTTTAAAGTGAGACAAAGGTATTCATGGTCTTAAATCCCCAAATTAAAAAAAAAAAAGAATAATCTAACTCACATTGTCTCCAACACATAAGACAATACCTGCATCCTAATACATACACAGACGTTAGTTGAGCGAATTGTTGGTTAAATAAATTAAAGGAGAACTCAAAGTTGATATGAAGGAGGCAGAAAGAAGGGTGTCTTTGTCAGAGTTCCTATGGCTGCAATGAAACACCATGACCAGAAGCAACTTGAGGAGGAGAGGGTTTATTGGGCTTATGCTTCCATATTGCTGGTCATCTCTGAAGGAAGTCAGGGAAGAAACTCAAACAGGGCAGGATCATACAGGTAGGAGCTGATGCTGAGCCAATGGAGGGGTGCTGCTTACTAGCTTGCTCCCCATGGTTTCCTCTGCTTTCTTATAGAACTCAGGACCACCTGCCTAGGGATGGCGCCAACCACTATGGACTGGACCCTCCCCCCGTGGATCACTAATTAAGAAAATGCCCTAAAGATTTGCCTGCAGCTGTATCTTACAAGGGTGTTTTTTTCAATAGAGACTCTCAGGTGACTTTAGTTTGTGTCAAGCTGACATAAACTAGCCAGCACCAAGGATATAATAAAATGGATATTATTGAAATAGAAAATAAAAGCATAACAGAGCGAGTTCACAGAATCAAAAGTTGTCTCTTCTAGAAGTCTAATTTCATGGACAAATCTCTGTTAATATCTCAGTAAAGCCATAGGTTGGATACCCTGGTATCTTAGGGTTTCTTTGCTGTGATAAAACACCATGACCAAAAGGAACTTGGGGAGGAAAGGGCTTATTTTATCTCACAACTCCCAGGCCACACTCCACCATGGAGGAACTGTCCGACAGGAACTCAAGCAGAGCAGGAATCTGGATGCAGGAGCTGATGCAGAGGCCATGGAAGAATGCGGCTTACTTACTTACTGTACATGGCTTGCTCAGACTGCTTTCTTATAGCATCCAGGACCACCAGCCCAGAAGTGGTACCACCCACAGTGGGCTTTGTCATACTACTTCAATCACTAATTAAGATAATGCACTATTAAGAAAGTGCCCTACAGAATTGCCTACAGCCAGATCGTACAGTGGCAATTTCTCAATCAAGGTTCCCTTCTCTCAGATGACTCTAGCTCACATCAACTTGATGGAAAACCAGCCAGGACGCCTGGTAATTATCATCTTCAGGTAAACTATATATAAACGAGAAGTAATGTTTATCCTTGAGTAGTTGCTTAAAGGTACATATTCAAATGCCACCAGGCTCAGAGAGAGTCCATTTCCCTGCATGAAGAGTACCAGGATGCCAATATCTGAGTCGCCACTATGCTGGAGGGCAAGTGGGCATTACTCCTGAGTCCTGTGCTGCATGCTAGATCATTGCAGCATACTTTCAAAGAGAAGTTTGGAGTCTCGGGTCCACTTCATTGGCTTTTTCCACTGACCTCTGTGTGACCTGTGACTAATGACTTGCTCCAGCTCTCTCAGAAGACTGCTGTAACCACATCTTACACTCCAGCTTGCTTTGGCAGTATCCTAGTACTCAAGTAGCCAAGACCCTTGGAGGATGCTTCCTCTCATCTCTCCATGTGAATGTTTTAGCCGTTGTACCTGCAGGAGCCAGCCAGTAGAGGCTGGACTCTCAGTTACCCATGAGGCAATACCTGGCTCCAAGAAAGACCACAAACTGAGACTATGCAGGCACCACCCAGGAACAGACCATCCAAAGGAAATTTCTAACATTCCAACCATTGTAGACAGGATCACCTGCCAGCACACACCCATTGCTTTTCACCAGGACACCCCTAGACAAATGTCAGTCAATCAGGGGTCCTGAACCTTAGAAATCCCTTACCCCCACCTTTGCTACTACAAAAACCAACTCTAACTGAGCTCAGGGTTCTTTGACCACTCCAATAGATGGGTACATGGAGAGTCCAACTTTGTAAACCTGTGTAAGAATAAAGGCTCTTTGCTTTTACACACAGGACTCAGTCTCCTAGTTGGTTTTGAGGGGATTCCACGATCCGGGCATAACATTTGGGGACTCTCTGGGATCCACTAAGCCTACCAGGACGACTACCCTGTAGAGCCTTTAGCTGGCCAGTAAGTTTTCTGTGTGTAAGCTTCATTTTTGTCTTTCTGTTGTGGTGTTTTGGATATCCTTTGTAAATGGGTCCAGAATCTGTGAGAGCCTGTAGATGGTCTACACAGATGCATGGAAAGATCACAGGTGGGGTACCTGGGGAGACGTTCCCAGGGCTCTTCTGTCGTTGGGTCCCACTTCTGTATGAGAGTGGGTCTCTCTAGTTTCTGTAGATAGACATGTGGGATACTTCCGGCATCTCAGTTCTGTAGATAGATGGGAGGATCACACCCACAAAACAGCTTGTTGCTGTCATCTTCGGTTCAATTTCGCCTCCAGGCGCCATGGGGACTCTGTACTGTTTGGTGTGCTCTTTTGTTTTTGTCTTTTGTGTGTCCTCTTTCTGACTTATGAGACCGATGTGATGAGACAGACTCAAATCATGACTTCTTTGCTTTTGTTATTGGATCACTTTCAGGACTTTAGAGACAGGGCCCATAAGTATAGGGGTGTATTTTCCTAAAAGGGATAATACAAATAACCTCTATCTGCCCTAAACATTTCATTGAAAGGAGTCAACCTTGGCCTGCAGTGCCAGGGACAACACAGGCAGGTTTGCCATACTAGCTGGAGGCTGCACTTGTATGGATGGGTGGCTGGGCTATACAGCCTTGTTGTTACAGTGTAGCAAGGCTGCCAGCCACAGTTGTAGGGGTCGGGTGTGCCCCGATAGAATGTCAAACACTGAACAGAGAATCTGGGGTTAATTGTTATGGCCGGAGAGGTTAACAATCTTTTCCCCCTGATGCTGCATACTGCCCTGCCCCCTCCCATGTCGGTAGATGAGTTCCCTCCACCTGCCATGGGGGCTGCATGCCTTGACTTCTGGCCAAGCCTGACAAAGGTTTGGCTCTGTGGGTCAAGGACACTGGTCACAGGTGTTAAGCTGCTGTGGCTGAATTGTGACACTATAGCCAGACTTCCCTCCACCAGAGCTGCTTTGGTCATTCGGATACAATGGGTTATAAATATCTGTCATCATTTAGAGGGACTGGTTACAAATTACTATTGGTTAGGGTATGGAAAAACTACTGTTAGTCTCAGATGTTACACACTGGCACAGGATTTTATGTGATATAATTTTAAGTTATTTTTGTTATAGTATATGCATGCTTCTGTTCTTGTTTAAAATACTGTAGCCATACAATATATTATACTAATGAGGGAAACCACAAGAAAGACTTTGGTAAGAGTTTTTGTGTTATCTGAAAAGCAAGAAAGACTTTAGTAAAAAGCGAGAGAGGCTTTTGTATGTTGTCTGGAAAGCAAGGGAGAAAGCAAGAGACTGAAAGAATGAAGAGAGGAAAAATAGATCAAAGATATATAAGAAGTTATAGAAGGCCAGAAGGAGATTCTCATACCTGCAAATACTGAATGTGCTTGTTTTGTTGAAAAGTTTGTCTCTGTAGGTTTTCTTGCAAACATGGAGCTGAGACAGAAATGGTTTGGATATTTTACTATCTCTGCCACTCATCACTGCTGTGGCCACATTTACAGGCCTGACCTCAGAAGTTATCTCTAAGATCTGGTTACTGGATTTGTGTTAGCAGAAATTCAGATGACATTTTGGTATAGATAATGTTAAAACAATTTTATACAGTCTTTTCTTGTTATTGAAAAACTGGCTCTGGAGTTGGATTATGGCTCTTTCTTTGTTAGAGCCATGTTTATTTAAAAGTTTCCCCGTCACTCTATCAGTCTGAGCCCCTGACACAATGACAAGGAGAGAAAAACAAAGCAGAACAGTCACATTCTGTAGCTTCAGATTTATAAGCTTATTTTGTTAGATACAGTCAAAAATCTGTTAAAATTAAAATAAAACTACTTAAAAATTAATTAGTAACATTGGGAATTAATAACTTAAAATTTAAGCATGGGTAATTTTAAAGAAACCATCAGGCATAATTCCATTTTGGATTTTGGAATTCCACATGATTTCACTGCCCTCTTGATTAAAGGTGACCACATGGGGGGCCTAATTAGGAGGCAACAACAGATTTTATATTGGGATAGATTTTACAGGATGATTCATGTTGTATTTTAAAATAAGGTTTCCACTGATGGCGGAAGATATAAAATAATCCCACACTAGTTCAGAATTACATATAATAAGGGGTTATTTATTTAAGGGAGACTCACAGATCACTGTCCTAGATCACAGTCCTCTGCACGAATGAGGAACAGGAACAGAGTCTAGCAACCGGAAGCAAGAGTCAGAAGCAAGGGAGTAAGCACAAGCTTTACAGTTGAATTTATAGTATAAGAGACCATGCCCAAGTGGGTTGGTATCTTAAAGGATATTGGTCAAAGAAGTTCCCACAGCACCTCCCCCTTTTGTTTAAATGAGAGAGTTCCAAACCCAATATGAAACTATGTACACTAGGAACAGATATTAAGAATAAAGTTAGAATTACAACCAGCATAAGCAATATTAAGCAAGAAATATATCCTAATGTTTTAATATTCTATCCTAAGGAATCTAAATCTTGTATTGGAAATTGCTTAGCTAGATCATAAGAGGATGATAACTATGACTATCTAACCTTCAACTCCATCAAAGGCCTGAGAAGGGAGATAATATTACTTGAGTACGCAGGGAGTGCAATCAAGCAGCTTCCAAAATGTATAGTAGATGACAGAGACAACTGGCTGCCTGAGCAATTACCCAAAGTCTCATTTGCAATGTTGAAGCAACCAACTTTGACTAAGGCCTAGACAGACCATTTTCAGAGGCAGGAAATTTTCCAAAACTGTCCTACCCTGTCTTGGCAAGATTTGACATTCTTTTATCTATCTTGTATCCTGTTTGCCCAGTTCAGGCATCGTGCACTTTGTCAGTGGTCGAGGCATGGACAGCTTCTTGCCCAAAGGCCAGTTGTGCCAAGAAGAAAACAAACTCCAAGTAGAGTGTCTTTGGTGTTCAACATTCTCTCAGGAATAGATCGGTGCTGGCAGGAGCAATTGTGTCTCATGTCAACAGAATCCTAAGTTATTTAAATGCCATGTTCTACAGATCTTTGAAGTGGTTGAAAGTTACCTATCTATCTATGTAGGAAACAATATCTATCTAAAGAACCTAAATAGTATGACTAAAGGTATAACAAACATGAATGACTATTGACCTATAATACTTAATACTTATATAACTTAGCGATTAAGACTTCATATCAGAATATTAAACAATCTTTAAACAATCATACAGTAAAGGAGGACAATGACATCAAAATGTAAACAATGTATAAATATCTTGATCAGAGCTATAAATATATAATTCAGTACGATAAATATATTCTAACTATATCAATATACAAAATGTCTTAAATAGAGGTAGAAATATACATACATACAATATGACAAAATAACTTTGTATAGTGTACAAACATTTAAAACAAATAGGCACATATTCAATATAACAAATATAATTTGAACTTATATCAGTATGCAAAAATCTATACCAGTGTAAACTGTCCATAAATAATAGCTCACAAGTATTCACCCTATTACTCACCATCATTATTATTATTAGTGTGAGTAAGTTAACACTAATTTACTTATCATCCCATTCAATTTTCCCTCTTTTTTTTGGATCTCTTGGCTTACATAACTTCTACCCAAAGCCCCAACCCTTTACAAGTAATAATCAATCCCTAAATGGTGTCTCTAACCATGAGGACAAATTTTGTTGGAAGAGGGGACTTCATCTTCTAGAATTGCTTCCTGCTGTGTTGTGGGGGGATTGCTTGTTCATCCCAGCCGACCAGAACCAAAATAATCACATAGAAACTGTATTAATTAAATCACTGCTTGGCTCATTAGCTCTAGTTTCTTATTAACTAACTCTTATATATTAATTTAACCCATTTCTATTAATCTGTGTATCTCCACATGGCTGTGGCTTACTGGCTAAAGTTTCAGGCTTCTACCTCTGGCTGTTCCATGGCTTCTCTCTGACTCCACCTTCCTTTTACCTTGCTATAGTTTCTTTATTCATTAACAATAAAAGCAACACATAGACAGAAAGACCTCCCACACCATTTCCCCTTTTCTGTTTAAGCAAAAAAAAGAAGGAATTAACTTTAACATAGTAAAATTACATATAACAAAACAGGTATCAAGCAAGAATTATAGTTATAATATTTATATCTACCTTATCTTTTTTCATAACTAAGGAAAACTATGATAATAACTATATATTCTTCAACTCCATCAAAGACTCCAGAAGGGTATAAAATTACCTAAGTCAACAGGAAGTACATTGTAAACAACTTACAAAACTCTAGAAATGACAAACATATTACTGGCTGGACAGTCACCCAAAGTTCTTCTGTACTATAGTGGCATCCATCTTCAGCCTACAGGCCCATAGTATCCAGTAGACTTTTCCATGAAGCAGGAAATTTCAAAGACAGGTCTGCCTATATTGGCAATTTGTCAGTCACTTTTTTTCTGTGTCCTGCAGAATGTCTAGCAGACTCTCCATGAAGCAGGAACCCCAAAGGATCATCTTACCTTTAGGTATGTTAAGTAATCATTTCTCTGCATGTCCTGCATATCCAGTTAAGCAATCCCGGCAAGAGCAGTTTCTTGCCCAAATGGCTAGCAAACTCTATAAGAAGCCTCTTTGGTGCCCATCTTCCTCTTCAAGTAGCTTGATGTGTCTCACTGTCATGAAAAGTTCTAAGTTCTTAAACATTTTAAATGCCATATTCTGTAGTCTTTGAAAGATTTGAAGAATACCTAGCTAACTAAAATATGACTCTGTGCATCTAGAAAATCTAGCTAACATGACTACAAGCTTGCCTATTATAGATGATTCTCTATTAACCTATATTTCTTAATTATACATTGTATTTTCAAATGAGCTACACAAACACAATACCCTAATCAAGAGCAGAAATATACATATACACAGTATAACAAAATTGACACTAAATTTGTATCAATAAACCAAGATCCATACCAATGCATATCTCTATAGCATATCCCCCTTTAAATGTAAATGTTTATAGACAAAATTTGGGAATATGGGTGTAATTCTGTCCAAACTTCCTCCTGATGTTTGTTGTGCAAAGTAATTTTTTGAGGAATGTTCAAGGCAACCTTTCAGAGGGTCTTGGTCCATCAAACCACACTAGTCTACAAGGATTCAACAGGTTCTCATCCTCTGTGGAAACAAAAGAACCTCTTTTCCAAAGCAACATATCCTTAGGTCCATATTTTGAAATCAAGATACCTTTAAGATATATATGTTAGCTTATCTTAGCAGCCCATGTAATGAAATGTCTCTCTGTACTTAGCTCCTTCACAGTCAAAAAATTCAAAGAAAATACAATAATATATATAATCCAGATTCTCTGTGAATTTTCCATCTTTATGTGGCTTATTTTTCTTTCTGTACTCTGCCTCTTTATAGACTTTACCTTTTTTGTTAAACCATTTACTTCTTTTTATAACTGTCTACATTCTTTTTCTTCTCTCTCCCAAGCCTACATACATTTATCCAACATTATGACCCACTTATAGGTCTTTTTTTAAAATCTGGATTTGTCTTTATTGCATATTTGTAATTATTTTCTGACCAGAAGCACTTCTTAAAATGCTAAGTGCTTAAGAATCTAAGCTGCAACATTGCTAGGGTATACATGGTACTTTCTGCTTGCCTTTTCCATTCCAACATGGCCGAGCTGCTTGCCACTTCTGAGAGCTATGCACACCACCCCACTTCTAGGCACACAGCCTGTCCAAATTGCCATCAAGCAGCTGCAGCACACTTCTCACAAACCCCATCCAAATGCTCAGCCTCCTGAAAGAGCCAGAGGTCATGCTGGCAGCATGGCCCAGAAAGTCAACATTTCAAAATGGCGTGACTTTTTTCCTGCTACTGCTGAATCAGGAAAACTTCTCTTAAAGGTGCCATAGTGTTCCACTGGCAAACAAAGCCCATTCAGGAAAATAAATGTGACTAAACTTTGCTTTTTAGTGTCTAGAATTCCTTTCTAAGTCCTCTCACTGTGGATTTAGTCCACCACGTTGGTGCTAATATGCAACCAGAAGGCCGCTTGTTCATCCTGGCCACCCAGAATTGAAATAATCACACAGAAACTGTATTAATTAAATCACTGCTTGGCCTATTAGCTCTAGTTTCTATTTGGCTAATTCTTACATATTAATTTAACCCATTTCTATTAATTTGTGTATCACCACGTGACTGTGGCTCACCAGCTAAAGTTTTCAGGCTGCTCCGGCTGCTCCATGGCTTCTCTCTGACTCTGCCTTCCTTCTACCTTGCTATAGGCCAAGCCAGTTTCTTTATTCATTAAACAATAAAAGCAATACATAGACAGAAGGACCTCTCACACCACTGCTGTGTTCTCTTTGAATTGTTTGAATGCTGAAGAGGTGGAAGTGCTGTTGGACAATGGTTTTACCCTGTAAAGATTTGTTTCTTGTACTTGTTTAATAAAATGTTGGTTGGCCTGTAGCCAGGCAGGAAGTATAGGCAGGGTGACCAGACAGGAAGTAGAGGTGGGACAATGAGAACAGGAGAATTCTGGAAAGAGGAAAGATGCAGTCTGTAGTCAACACAGAGGAAGACAGACGCAGAGCAAGCAAGATGAGAAAGCATCACTAATGAAAGTACCAAGCCACATGGCTAACACAGACAAGAATTATGGGCTAATATAACTTGTAAGAGTTATAAGAAGCTTGAGCTAATAGGCCAACCAGTTTATAACTAATGTAGACCTCTGTGTGTTTCTTTGGGGCTGAATGGCTGCTGGACTGAGTGGGGCAGAAACTTCTGCCAAGAAGTTACCCAGGTGATAATGGTTATAAAGGCATAAAGATCATAGGAAACAGCTGAAGTTTACAAATGTATGGTAGGACTAGAGTCCTAAAGAATGTGCAGTTGCAAGAATGGACCTTAATGGTTTTAGAAATGTCAATGCAGGTGATAGTCACCAGAAGCACCAGCTACAATGACATAGAGCAGGCTGAGATCCTAAGGACAGGCTATGTATATGCCATCGAAGATGGAGTAAAAGAGGTACTTTATTTTTGATATTGCAGGAAGACATTTAAGAGATTTTAATTTTTTAAATAACAGTTAAGACTATGGAATATTTGTGCTTATAAAATGTTTTATATTGTTAATGTTTGGACTTAATAAAAAGCTAAAAATTAGGATCACAGCCATAAGCACAAAATCCCTACCAGAAACTAGGATGTTCATTTCTTGTAATGCAGTAAGACAATGACCTAAATAGTCTGACAAAGGACTTGAAACAGTTTCTCAGCCCATTGAGTCTCAACCCTTTGGTGGTCAAACAAACAACAAACAAACAAAACAAAACAAAACAAAATGAAACAAAACAAACCCTTTCTCCAGGGGTAGTCGGGACCACCTGCATGTCATATGTTTGCATTAAGTTTCATAACAATGACAAAACTGCAGTTGTAAAATAACAATGGGAAGAATTTTGTAATAGGGGTCACCACAACATGAGAAATTGTATTAAAAGGTCAAAACATTAAAAAGTTGAGATTCAGTGGCTTAAAAATGTCTCTCTTTATTCAAGGCCTACTCAGACAAAAGGATATATGTCTTTGTTAATTCTGCTAAGCTTAAGCTATTTGGATAAACTGAGTCATAGAAAGTTTTTTGTCTTGATACTAAGAAAACTTTTAACTGAAAAATTTGTTTCCTAAGGCTCATACTTAACAAAGGTAGAACTATGAAGTCCTTTCCCAAGGTCAGGCATTTGGATAAAGCTCCCATTCCCTCAGGATACTTGAAGAAAGTTCTTTTTCCCTAAAAAGAATGTTGCCCTCCTTATCTCTGGCAAAAGGAACTTGTGGCCCTTCCCTAACCTGTGGCTGTAGTGTCTTAGAACTTGTCAAGGGCAAGGCCAGCCCCTTGGCTCCCTCCTGTTCCCAGTTTGCCCTGGGACCTTTTCCTTGCTTTCACAGGAGACAGTATTAACAGCTGGATACAAACTTCTTTCTGTTTTTATCCTTAGAATGACTAATTCAGTTTCCTTATTAGCTTCAATTCAAACTCATTACAGAGCGTGGAGTTCTAGTCTTGTGAAGGCTGCCAACTTACTATAGACCATTAGGAAATGCAAGTTAGTCAGTCATTCTTAAATTACTGATAAAATTAATTACAGGAATAAGCCTTACTAGTTCCCTGTATATGTTTTTAAAGTCAACCTTAAAACAAGCAACTAGAAACAAAGTTTGTCTAATCAGATATACCTAGGTAGCCCTCATACTTCAGAGATTTACAGCATATGGCATTTAAAATAATGATTAAAAAACTTATTATATTAGACAGAGACTCTGAGATGCTAGCAGTAACCTAAGGTCTCCAAAGAAGATTAGGGAGCACCATGATGTCTCTACCTGGATTATGATGATGCTGACCACGGGGCAAGATGCCCCAGTGCAACACCTGCTGCCAGGACCCAATCCAGACTGTGGACAAACAGCAGGACATTGGAGAATCGATCACACCACTTTTGCCTAGACAAAATAAGGTTAGTCTTTTCCATGTCCCTTTTCCAAAGGAAAAAATTTTATCATATGGGTCTGGCTAAGGCTGTAAGACTGTTGTTCTAGATACTTCTGCCTCCAATGCCGTGGAGACCTGGGTATGGTTGTATATGGGCTCTGTATATGGACTCTGGTGCCTGTCATTTTTAATAGATTTGGAAGCTGTATGGTCTGTACTCAGGTATAATTTATTTACCCTTCTGGGATCTCTGATAGCATTGATGGCTAGGCCAGCTATGGTTTATGTTTGTTATGGTTTAAGTAAAAATGCTGCAGGTCCCCGAGTGGCTGCAGCAAGCAGTGGGCCAAGAGACCATATTGCAGGTCCCTGAAATGGTGGCAGGTAGTGTGCTGAGGGTCCCAAGAGCAGCCAGTCTCTGGCAGGGATAGCGCAGTTCCCCAAGTGACTGTAGTGGGCTAGTGAGTCCTAGGCAGGGAGCCACATGGTGGGTGAGAGACCTCAATGGTACAGTCAATCCCAGAAGGAGAGACAGATGAATGGGCATGCTTTGAGACCATGCTGCAGGTCTCTGAAAGTGGCTGGTCCTAGGCAGGGAGCCGCACAGAGGGTGAGAGACAGCTGGATAGGCACACCATGCAGAGTGAGGTTGGATATTTATTTAGTGGGTTATAGAGGGGAAAGGAGAGAAGGGAAGAAGAACAGAGAGAAAGGCAGAGAGAGAGAGAGAGAGAGAGAGAGAGAGAGAGAGAGAGAGAGAGAGAAAGAGAGAAATGGTGTGGGGGGGGGAGAGCCACAGCAGCAGCTACCTCTCTGGGAGAGAGACAGAAAAGAGAGGGACTCACACTGGAAGCTGAAGATCAGCTTTCCTTGATGGACAGGGAGGGGAGATGGGGAGTCAGCATGGCTTGTCTCTTAAAGGGACAGTATAAATCATTACAGGCATAACAGTATTAAACCAGCACTTCAGCTTTTCCATCCTTACTCTGTATCTTGAGCAATCAGCTGTTACTTCCATTTATATCTTGTTCAACTTTCCTGGGTATGCTGGTAAATCATTTGACCGGAAAAAAAAAATTTCTGATTGAGGCAGATGAGGTATTCATTCATCAATTCAACAAATATTTATTGAACACCTCCCATCTGCCTGGACTGTTGTATTAAATGATGATTATCTATACACCAGTTTCCTTGTTTAAAGCAATTGTCTCTAACAGGATAGCTCACAGCTCTGACCACCATTTTGCACACTGGTCACTAAAACTGTGGGCATATTTTCCCGGAAGCCTAGGGTTTCCACACATAATAAATCATGGTGGAATTCCACAAATATGTGTGGAATGTGGCTGGCTACCCAAAGGATACCACAGCAGGACTCGTCAGACTGAGGCCCAGGCCAAAACTGGAAGAGGAGAGAACAGAGGCACAGCAGGCTGCAGGCAGGAGTCAGTCTGAGTGCTAGGAGTGCTCGTGTCCACAGGTATGGAAGACAGCTGTGTGGAGGTGTGGCTGAGCAGAAGGTGGGTGTCACATGTCAATGTGTGGAGAGTGCAAAGTCCCGCACCACTCCCAGCCTTTCACTCTTCAGACTGTCGATGGGAAGGCAACTGAGATACAGCGCCACAATGTCATCCTCCACAGCCTTGAGGGGTTCGGACACTAAGGGAACCTTGTCTCTCAGGTACCTTAAACTTGGGCCAAACTGAGATTTGTGGTTGAAAAGGATTTCGGAACTAGCTAGTTTAATGAAGCAGAGTTGGAGATTTTATTAAAGATGTTTTAACACAGGTTTAGAAACAAGGTTTAAAAGGAAGGATGCTCAGAAAGACAGACACACCCAAGTGTGGGGGGATGTGATTCCCAAAAGACAGCAGGGTAGTGGGGATAGAGGTAAGAAAGATGTGTGTGTGTGTGTGTGTGCACGTGGTGCTTCCCAGGAGAAAATACAAGGAAGATATAGGTTATAGGCTTTTCAGTGAGGGTTGCTGGGAATTTTCAACATTCGCCACTGGTGGCTGTTAGGTTATATGTCAAAAAGGTTCCTAAGAAATCCACTCTCCTCTTTCCCTCTTTTGTGATATGTGAGATTGTGGGTAGCTCTGGAGATGAAATTATGATTGGATAAGGTAAAGGTAAAAGCAGAACTCTCTGGTGCTACAGGAGGGGTTTGGTCTGTGTCTTCCGTAAACAGGACTCTGATGTACTGCAGGTTAGCAGCTGGGAAAGAGAAAGCCTCCAGCAGTTGTCAATCGCCCTGCAATGCTTGCTTCTTCACTCATATTCTTGGGCCAGAGATCCCTCTCTCCTCATGTCCCTTTAGTTTGTCCTGTCTTCCTATCCCTCCTCAATCCTAAACATAAATGCCACAGTCAACTGGCTCACAAAAGTCTTCTTTATAAAACCAAATCTTCGTCCTCAGCAATTTTTATGCTAATTTTGAAAAGTCCTGAATTTTTATTTACGTGAATTGTATTTATCAACATTTATTGTATTAGCAACAAAACTAGAAAAAAATTAAAATTTATCAACTTAAAAATAATAAGGCTAAGTGTATTGCACGTGAAACAGGTAATATTTTGATGAAACAGCTACTTTTCAAAATAATATAGTGAGCAAACCAGATTGGCATTGCTTTATATTGTAGATGTCTTGCTCCATATTAAAAAGTTAGATATTCAAATCATTCTTGCATTCAGTTGAAATCAGACCCATACTCTGGAGCCTCTGGGAAGTTGACCATGTGCGGAGAGAGGAGCTGGAGAAACAGGCAGTGAGGATGTGGGATTAATATCTAGTTGTTTTACCTCTGGGACCTTCCTGTTCCAGTCGTGGGACCTCTGAGAGAGAGCTATAGCTCACTGAGAGCCTCAGGTCTAGCCTCTGACCTCGGACAAGCTGGTCCCAACCCCTGTCGGCACTTCTCAGTGCTTTTCACCCATGTGGCCTTGAGGACGAAGAAATTTAGAACCAGGAGGTGAAGATGAAGCTCCCCAGTCAATGGGGGACATGTGTGCCCCTGCTGTCTGTCCCTTTCTTATTAACACATGGTGTCGGTACACTGGAGGTGGGGGCAGGGTGGGCACCATGGTGATTCTTCACCTGTGTGTTGTTGGGGGCTGTGGACCCCCAGACCCTGAACTTCCTGTGACCCCCTGCCTGCTGAGGTAAACAACTTGTTTTCCTATGCTTGCAGCTGCTCTGAGCAGGTGATCCTCAGGAGTCCAGGAAGTGGTTTCTGGTGGGCTTGCAGCTGAGAGTTAGGGCATGGCCATTAGTCAAGGAGACCCAATATAAGCTGCCTGGAACACAATAAATGAGCATTCTTGGTGTTACGTGTGTGTGTGTGTGTGTGTGTGTGTGTGTGTGTGTGTGTGTGAGATTGTGTTTTAATCTCCAGGCCCTTGCCCAACTTGCAAACCAAGTGTACAACATGCAATTGGCAAGTGAGAGGCACCAATGCTCTCATTCCAATAATAATGCTTACTTACTCTACATTTGTTTATTTAAGATCTGCTTTTTTTTTCTCCAAAGCTCAGACTGACAGGCAACTCCAACTCACAAACCTCCTGCTTTTGCTCCCCAAAGCCATCACTTTTGTGTGTTGGGAATTTCTTATGCTTTTCTGGCCATTGGAAACAGATTGTTTTAAACAGTCGCTACCTATGGTGCCCTACAAGTGGGAACTAATTGCTCCTGCCTGTTAGCTACCACTCATCTGGTGTCCCTCTCGCCTCCCTGCAGGCCCTTCCAGTCAGTGTCTTCACCTTCAAGGCTCGTTCCTCTGTAGCCCACAAATGGCGCCATGTGCTGTTTGTCCTTCTAGCTCTTATTTCACCTAATGTCTAGTTCCAGCTCCGTTGCTAGAAACGACAGGGTTTCACTAATTCTGATAGTTTTATAATACTCAGCTGAGTATACGCAACACATTTCATGCACGCATTCATTCAGCAGTGAGCACCGCAGCCAATCCCAATCCTAAATTCTTGTGTGTAATTCTGCTGTATACACAGGTGTGCCAGTATCTCTTGCTTCATTCATCTCCTTTGGAGATGTTTGGGATTGCTAGGTCACACGGCTGTTCTACATTTAGTTAGTTAGTTTGTTTTCTTCTGTTTTGTTGAGACAGGGTTTCTCTGTGTAGTCTTGGCCATCCTGGAACTCACGCTGTAGACCAGGCTGGCTTCGAATTCACAGAGATCCGCCTGCCTCTGTATCCTGAGTGCTGGGATTACAGGTGTGCGCCACCACCGCCCAGTTCTACTTTTAGTTTTTTAAAGGAGGCTCCTGCCAGAGGGATCAAGGACATCACAAGAACCTGGGCCATGGAGTCAAGTAAGCAGCGCTCACAGAGACTGAAGTGACAATCACAGACCCTGCTTGGGTCTGTGCTAGGCCCTCTGCATATACCTTATGGTTGTATAGCTTGCTGTTCCTGTGGTGCTCCTAACAGTGGGAGTGGTGGTGCCTCTGCCTGTGCTTGGGACCCTTTTCTCCGTCTGGGTTCTCACATCCAGCTGTGATATTCTATCTTGTTAGGCCATGTTCAGTGGAGATCCCTGGGAGGCCTGGGTTTTTTTGGGCAGGGAGGGGAACAGGGGAACAACTGTGAGTAGTGGAGGGGAAACTGCAGTCAGGAATATAATGTATAAGAGAACAAACATTTTAAAAAATTGCAGAAGGGAATATTGTTTTTGTTTCAGAAATGTAGCCATGGTTTAATATTAAGGAATTATAAGGATATAACTCACTGCATTGCTCACTAGTGGAGAAGAATATAATACTACAATAAGACATTTAATAAAATTTTAGTGTTTATTAACAATAAAAAAAGCCTCCACATATTTCCCATTTACATTTTCACCAGCGTGTCTGAGAGGTTCTCCTTTGTACATTTCATCAACATTTAAAAAGTCTTTATAGTGATAACCATGCTGATGGGTGGGTTTGTAACATTGTTGCCACTGCTGCTTGCTGTTTGTTTTCACCTGACATGGTCTGACCTGTAGCCAAGGCTGGCCTCGTGACCTGTAGCCAAGGCTGGCCTCGTGACCTGTAGCCAAGGCTGGCCTCGTGCCCTGTAACCAAGGCTGACCTCAAACACCATTCTTCCTGCTCCTAGGTGCTGAGATTCCAAGCATCCGCCATCCTGCCCTGCTCACTGGGTTTTCGTTGGCATTTCCCTGATGAGTGGTAAGGTAGAACACTTTTTATAAACATGCTGACCATCTATATCATCTATACCTTCATCATCTATACCAATATCATTTATACCTACATCACCTATATCTGTGAGAACTGTCTACTCAGGTATCCCGCTGAAGTTTGAATTTGATTTATTTTTTTCTTGAAGTTTTATCTTTTATTTATTTTAAATTTATTTTTATTAATGTATATATTCTTGTGAGTGTATGCCAGGTATGGGGGTGCCCCAGAGGAGCTGGAGTTACAGGTGCTGTGAGCTGCATTGTGTATGTCTTGGGAACTCCCCAGCCTCTGGATTGGTCATATTAGTTTGTTGTTTAGATTTTTGTTTTTGTTTGTTTAAAAGAAAGCATGTAATTGGGCTTATGATTCCAGAGGTTTAGAGTCCATGAAGGCAGAACAAACGCATGGCAGCAGAACAGTTGGGAGTTCATATCTTGAGCCACCTGTAGGAAGCAAGGAGCACACTGGGAAACCTCAGGCCGGCCCCCAGTGGCACACCTCCTCCAACATGGCCATGCCCAATGCTTCTCAAACAGTTTTACTTCAGATATATAAGCATTTTAGGGCCATTCTCATTCAAACCGTCACAGACCCCTGGTTCTGGAAGATGACAGATTGAATATCATCTGCTTTGCTGAGCAGAATTTTTGAATATAGTTCTAGATGTCAATTCTTTTCTCTCTACTTTTGAAGTCTTATCTAGGGAATCTACCTGTGCCAATATCCCTGGTGTTTTCCTTATGTCTTATTTTGGCTCCAATATGGTTTTTCTTAGGTTTTCTTGGCTACTTGAATTCTTTTGTGCTCAATATGAATTCCGGGATGTTTTTTCCAGTTATGCAAAGTGACACCTGCTATTTAAAGTCACTCACTGTTGTTTGGGGCCAACACCTTCTTTTGATGTCAGTAGTATTTTGTTTTTATAAGATTAAGTGTTGTTTCAAACACTTGGCATATAAATTTACATCTCATTCTGATTTTCTTTGAGAAGTTTTGAATGTTTTTTATTTCTATTTATCTTATACATTTTATGGTTTACTATATTAGTTGTATTTCCTTCTTATTCTTTATGGACTTATCTCTTTTTCTAGTGGGATTTATTTATATTTTTAATGTCGGTATTTGATATATCCTTTCTCTTCTGAGTATAGGATTACATTAAGCATCTGTTATAATTCTGGTCAAGTGCTCATGAAGTCCTCTGATTTATCTTTATCATGGAAGGCCTTTACTTTTCTTCCCACTGTGAAGCACAGCCTGACTGGGTACAAAAAAATTTTGATTGGAAGTTATTTTCTTTCAGGGCCTGAAATACATCACTTCATACCCTCCTGACATTTAGAGTTTCTTCTGAGAAATCTGCTCTAATGTATTTGCCCTTAAATGTTGCTTGACATTTCTCTCTCACAGATTATGATATTCTTTCTTTGTTCAGTACTTTTAACCACTTAACTATAATATGTTGTAGTGATATACTTTTAGGGTCATGTGTGTTTGGGGTTCTAAATGCTTCTTTCACCTGAATGTCACGTCTTTCCCAAGATTCAAGACATTTACTGAAAAGGTTTTCTATGCCTCAGTCTATATCCCCTTTCTCTAGGGTATGACAATGATCCTAATATTTGATTTTTAAAAGGTATCACAAAGCTTTTGCATTTTCTTTTCATGTATCTTTTTTTCCTTCTGTTTTGTTCTGCCTGACACTAACAATTCAAATTACTTGTCTTCAGGCTCTGTTCCCTTTTCTTCCTCTTGATTACTTAGCTACCGAGGCTGCTGTGATAGCTGTTCTTGGTTGTCAACTTGACTACATCTGTAATGAACTAAAACCCGAGCAACTGGGCACACTTGTGAGGGGGTTTTCTTAAGTAAACCATTTGAAATAGAAGAACCACCTTTATTTAATTCAGATCTTTGGAGGTGGGAAGATCCGCCTTTAACCTGGGCCACACCTACTGGTGGCAGCCTACAAGAACACACAAGAAGAACACTCTTTGCTCTTTACCTGCCTGCACTCACCTGGCTATCAACCAAGCCCATTCTTTCACTGGCATTAGAGCCTATTTCTCTGAGATTCAAACACACTATAGAGCTGCTGGCTAGCTTTTCTATTTGACCCTTTACGCTTCTCAGTTCCTCTGTGATCTCCGTCCAGTTCTCTCTCAGATTCTGTGTTGCCTTCCTTAATTCATTTAATTGATGTGTCTTGATGTTTTTGATATTTCCGCATGAGAATTGTTCATTTATTGGCATGGATATCTTTTATGAGATATTTGATGGCCTCCTTAGACTTTCTCTCCATTATGCCTTTGGAGGCATTAGCTCTGGGTTTGGCTTGCAGTGCAGATTCTCTCTCCCACTCTGCATTTTCCTCACCTGACCCTGACGAGGCAGAGCTCAATGTTCTGACTTTTAAATTCCTCATATATTCTCAACAGCAATTTCTTCTTGAATCGTTTATGGATGTTTTCTTCCATTCTGTAGGATGTCTCTTTGTGTGTATGTGTGTTTGCGCATGTGCATGTGTGTGCACATGTATGAGTAGGACAGAGGTCAACATTAGCTGTCTTTCCCCAATTGCTTCTCTATCTTAGTTTTTAATTATATATATAATATACCTATACATATACATATACATACACACACACACACACACACACACACACACACACACACACACACACACACATATATATATATATAATCAGGGTTTTTCTGTGTAATCCTGTCCTGGAACTTTCCCTGTAGACCAAGCTGACCTCGAACTCAGAGATCCACCTGCCTCTGTCTCCAGAGTGCTGGAATTAAAGGTGTGCACCACCACTGCTGGGCTCTCTATTTTACTTTTTTGATACATTGTCTCTCACTGAGCCTGGACCTTACCCAGTGGCTACACTGACCAGCCAGCAGGAGATACTTTTTCTCTGCCTCCCCATCTGTGAGATTACAAACGCACTGTGGTAACCCCAGCAGACACTCTACTGACTGTACCATATCCTCAGCGTTCTGCACCCCCCTCTCCCCAGCCTGTGTCTCTTTTATTCCAAAAGTAGCTGTTTTGGTCTCTCATGCTCTGTACTAGGTTTGAAAGGAGTAGGCAAAAACACCTTGGCCTAATACTGCCGTTTTGACTTCAGACTCCAATTTTCCTGTAGGGTGAAATAAAGTTCAGATTCCCAAGGCCTAGGGGAGCTGAGAAGTTTTCCTTAAATATTAGAAATAGTCGCTATGCATCTTTAGTTCTTTAGAAACATATATGGCTGTTCCTAACAATGGATAGAACGAATGAACCTGATTGGTTGGACTAAAAGGCTTGCACTGTGTGTCAGTTGACAATGATGGAACATACAAGGAAAGTCCCTAATCTGTGATTTCTGATTGGTGAAAACTGTAACTCCGACCTGTCAACAAATAAATGTTTGTGAATTTTGTGCTTATAAACCCCACTTCTGCCCTTGCTTGGGCTGTCAGGAGAAACAAGTCTCCCGAGTCCTGGTCCTGCAGCCCTGATCCATTTGACCCATTTATGTGGCGAATTAATGAAATCCTTGGAACCCAAAAGTGTTGGCTTTCTCCTTCCTCATGGCACATAACAGGCTGGGTGGAACAGGTTTTAAAGTCAAGCGTCGGGATCCCTCAAGCTTTACACTCTGTCTCTTTGTAATCACATCAGCTCCATAGGGTCTTTGGTAGCTTCTTCTGAATTTTATGATTCCTCCCCCATTTTTTTGAAGCTTGTCATCATTAGTATTTTGATGGAGAATTACAGTGAGTCTATAGACCACTGGGTAGGATGATTATTTATTTAATTGTTTTTTAGAGAGAGAAGCTTGAGAACTGTGATTATCTTTTGAAACAGCTTCATTGAGATGAAATTCATATACTAAACATTCTCCACCCATTTAAAGTATATAATTCAGTAGTTTTGTATATTATATTATTATTTTATTCTCTGAGAATTCCATATATGTATGGAATATATTCCATTATACGTACATTCCATAGAATGCATCACTCCCTGTTTCGATTCCTTCTGGATTAACCTTCCACATCCTCTTCCTTCTCAGTGTCATGTCTGTTAGTATTCAGGCATCTGTACTGGCCTGCCCTTGGGTCCTGACAGGGTGGAGCCTCAGCTGCAGCCACCAAGAGCGCCTCCTGTGCATGTTCACTACGTTCTCTTTTAGAAGGTGGGCCTTGCCCACCTCCCGTCTCTTCCTTTCTCTCTTTATGCTTCTCTGCCTGTCTCTTTGCCACTTTCTGTCTTCTCTCTCTCTCTCTACCCCCCCCCCCGCCTCTTCTTCTATCACTTCTGTCCCCAAAGGCCAGTCTCCCTCACCCCCTTTCCCATTCACTTTCCCCCAATTAAAAAAAAAAAGCCCTCCACCTCAGCTCTGTCGCATGGCATCTTTCTCTTACGTGCTTCTTTTTAAAAATTATAACAATGTCCCTAATATATTTTTAATTAGTCCATTAAGTCCAATTGCTATTGTCCATATACTCAGGCACGTGAGTTCATCCACTGGAGGACAGCCAATCTCCCAGGGGCCACACTCCTAAGGAGACTTGACGCTCCCTCCCCTACCAGCGATCAGCTATCGGTAGCCCCCAGTTAGCGATGGAAGTTCATGCGTCCTCCCATGCTCTATGCTGGAGTGTTAGCTGGCTTAATCTTACGTTGGCAACTACAGCTTCTGTGAATTTATATCCAGGAAATTCTGTTTTAGCGCAGTCCTTCCCAACTTCTAGCTCTTAAAATCTTTCCAATCCTCTTCTTTTCTTTTTTAAAAATATTTATTTATTTAATATGCATACAGTATTCTGTCTGCTTTTAAGCCTGCAGGCCATAAGAGGGCACCAGATGGTTGTGAGCCACCATGTGGTTGCTGGGAATTGAACTCAGGACCTTTGGAAGAGCAGGCAATGCTCTTAACCACTGAGCCATCTCTCCAGCCCCTATAATGTTTCTTGAGCCTTGGAGGGAGGAGTGTGACACAGATGTCCCCATTGTGACTCAGCACCTCACAGACTTGCATTCTCTGCATGTTGACAAGCTGTGACTCTCTACATTGTCCACTGCACAAAGACTTTTCTGATGCAGTGTGAGAGCTGTGCTAATCTTAACACACACACACACACACACAGTCATTGTGTTCTTTTAGCAAAATAATAGTAAAAGGTTCACTCCTAGGGCCTATGAGCTGCTTGCCACGGGTTCTTGCCAAATTTACAGTCCCAGACTTGTGATTCCTCCTAGAGTGAGCCTTAATCAGAAAGCGATTGGTTAGTCTCATAACACTAATGCCACTATTGTACTAATGGGCCCATCTTGCCATGCTGGTCTTTATTGTAACTCTCAGGATTCACAGGTAGGTAAGATTTTTGATGACTTTTCTCACAGCTGCCTGCATAGCACATTCTGGTAGCATGAAAGGTAGCCAGCAAGAAGGAACCTTCTGGATCAATATTTGGCTTGATTTTCTCAAGTCCTATCACCAAAGTATATGGCATCTTCAATAATAGGATCTTACCAACAAGTGGTGGTGGGCACCCAAAAGCAATGACAATGACTTGTGTTATTTTGGGGTCTTTGGGACCACTCTGATCAATAACTCAAGGGGAGATATCTCACAACTGGTACTGGGTTCTTTTATGAGGCAGTCTGTGGCTCTTTGGGGGACCTTTGTACCCTTTTGTAGGATAACTTGAAACTATTTTCGTGTGTGTATATGCATAAACATACATATTTAGGAAGCTTGTAAAATAGTGGACGTTCATAAGGCTTTTACAAATATTTTCAGTGTTAGTTTACCCTCCCTTTCCCTCCTCTGCCATACCCTCCCATTCCCCTTCTTGCTTAGCACCTACAGTTATTTGCCTTTTCCCCTGTAGGGCCCGGGTTTACCCTTGTTCCTGGGGTGTATCTTGATGACAGTTTTTGGTTAGCCAGCTAAACATCCTGTTTGTTTTTGTGGGTTTTGTTTGTTTGTTTGTTTTGTTTGGTGATTAGCTATGGGGCATTGTTTTATCTTTGGTATGGTAATTTTTTACCTGTCTGGTCGGAAATCCTTGTACAGTAGTCAGGTATAATAGGATTTTTTTAAAGTTGAATAAACGGCATTTGGCTGATCTCCTTTTAAATAACCCAGGTTTCTTATGTGTTTTTTCAATCTCCAGGCCCTTGCCCAGACTGGCGTACGGTATAGTGGTGCGCAAACTGTACCGAGGGGGTAACACAGAATCGGATGTTACATTCCCCTTTGTATGGTGGTGTTCTACTCCCTTCCTTCCCGCAGACTTTCTCCCCACCCACTCCCCAGGCCTCCTTTCGAGTTTCTTGATTCGTACAGGCACTCCAAATCAAACACACAGGTCTCCAGGTTCGCTGTGTGAAGCTTGTATGCGAGAGAACCTTGACATTTGTCTTTCTGGGTTTGGCTTAGCTCACTCGGTGTGCTTTTTCCCAGTGCTAGGGTGACCATTTCAACACTATCAATTCTTTTGACTCATGAACATAGGATAACACTTCATTTCTTGTATCTCGTATAATTTCTTTGATAAGTGTTTTCTTTTTTTTCTTAAATATTTGTGTGTATGTGCAAATGCGTGTGCATGCGCATGTGTGTATGCCATGGAAAATGTACGGCAATTAGAGGACCATGCAGGATCTGAGACCAAACTCAATGGTCAAGCTTGGTGGCAAGACCATTTATCCACCGGGCCATCTCACTGGCCCAGAGCTTATAATTTTCCATTGCAGAGGCCTTTAATTTCCTTGTTTGAATTTCTTTCTAAATACACACACACACACACACACACACACATGCACACACACACACACACACACATACACATGCACAAACACCTGTTTGCATGAGTGTTATATAAATGAATTATTTGCTATTGTAAAGGTTTTTTATCTTCTTATTTCAATAAAGTCATGAATAGGGTACAAAATTCTACTTTTGTGTGTTGATAACTAGTTTTGTACGTTCTAGCAGCTCTTTGGATGGAAGGTTTAAGTTTTTATATGTATTAAATAATGCCACTTACAAATATGGATATTTAATTTCATCCTCTGCGATTTGGCCCTTCACTTTTTTTCCCTCTTGCCTACTTGCTCTTGCTGGTATCCAGCTCAATATTAAGAGCAGTGAGACTGGTTATCCTTGTCTTGTTCCAGGAAATTTTTTTTCTCTCTATTCAGTAATGATATTGGCTCTGGGGTTTTAGCTTTTAATCTTTAACATTTAAGGTATATTTTACTATACCTAGTGTGGTGTGTGTGTGTGTGAGGTGGGGGAGAGAGAGAGAGAGAGAGAGAGAGAGAGAGAGAGAGAGGAGGTTAAAGGGTAATTTTGAATTTTATGACATCCTTTTTCTTCTGTGTGCTTTGAGATGATCACATGATTTTCACCCTCGCTTCTGTAGATGTTGCTACGTTGTGGCACATTTGTGTAATGTTGAGTCACCTTTGCATTTCCTAACAAAATCCACTTGGTCATGGTGTGTAGCCTTTTGATGTGTGTTAACTTTTGTTGGCTAGGATTTTGCAGAGAATTTTTATACTTCTGTTCATCATGGGTATGTTGGCAGTTGTTCCGGAGCTGTTGGACTCAGGATAATATTGGTCTCCTAAAAAGTTTTGACAGAATTCCTGCCATTTGAAATTGTTGATAGCTTAAGAAAAATTACAATCAGTTCTTTTTAAATATTCTATAGACTTCAGGAGGAGAGCCTTCAGACCCTGGACTTTTTAGAGTGCGAGACTTCTAATCACTGCTTTAACCTTATCACTCATTGTCATATCATCATCTGTCTATATTTTCTGTTTATTCATGATTCAACTTCGGTAGTTGCATATTTAGGTATTTACCTATTCCTTCCAGGCCTCCAGTTTGCTAGTTATTGTTGTTTATAATAGTATTTCTGTTATATTATCACTTGTTCTCATTTTTGTCTCTAGTTTTGTTTAATTCATTCTTTTCACTTTGGTATTGTAACTAAGGACAATTTTGCTTATATTTTCAACCAACTGTTATATTTGTCTTCTGTATTTTTTTAGTGTATCCCTGCCCTGAACTTTATTCTTTTTCCCTACTAATTTTGATTTTGGTTTGTTCTTTCTTTCCTAAATCTTTGACATGTAATATTTCTTCAGACTGGCATATTTTGCCATGCTCGACATTAGGATATATATATATATATATATATATATATATATATATATATATATATATATATATATCTTGCATATAGTAACAAGAAATCTACTACTGAATTATACTCCCAGCCCAATAATCTCTGCCTCCCATTTAATTCTTTTCAATATATGCCTTCATAGTATAAACTTCCTTCTACTTTTTGCCCCAGAAACAGCTCTGGTTAGCCTGGAACATGCCGTGTAGCCCAGACTGGTCAAGTGCTCACAGAGATTCACCTGCCTCTGCTCTGAAATTCAGGGATTAAAGGCATGCACTCCCACACCCAGCTCTGTAGCCTATTCATTTTGCTATGTCATTTCACATGATTTCATTTCTTTCAAGCCTTTTTGAAATTTCTCTTTAAATTTTTCCAACGACTCATTGTCCATTTGGGACTATGTTGTTCAATTTCCATGTATTAATTTTTAATTTTTGTTTTATAGTTTTATTCTACTGTAGTTTGAATAAATACATGATAGAATTTTTATTCTCTTTTTTGTTTAAAAAATGTATTGTTTGTTTTTTTTGAGTCAGGGTTTCTCTGTAAAGCCCTGAGTATCCTAAAACTCACTCTGTAGATCAGGCTGGCCCCAAACTCAGATCTGCCTGCTTCCGGAGGGCTAGGATTTAAGCTGTGTGATGCCACCACCAGCCAGAAGTTTTATTTTTCTGCAACTTGTTGAAACTCAGTTTGAGGCTTTCCATGACGACCTGCCCTAGAGAATGTCTATGTGCTGATGGGAATGACGTGTGTTCTGCAGCTGCTGAGTGCAAACGTCTGTGAGTTCACTGGAGGAACAGTGTTTGGATGTTTCCTGACATTCCGTGTCGGTTATCTGCTCACCAGGAAAGTAGAATACTGAAATCCGACTACTATATGGTAAGTCTGTCTTTGTCTTTACATCTAATAATATTTGCTTTATGTATTTAGCGGCTCCATTTGAGAGAATTGCACATGCGCATGTATAGTTATTGTGTCTTTTTGCAAATTGATGTCTTTATCAACATTCTTGTATTTTCATTCATTCTTTCTCTCCCCCCACCTCCATCATCCCCTCCCCAACCTGCTCTCTAGTCCCCAAAGTCTCCATGTATAGATTAGGCTGGCCTTGACTTCGGTAAGTGGCCCGGGCTGGTCTCAGACTTAACACTTCTCCTTCCTCAGGGTGTAAGTGCTCGGATGACAGGTGTGCACCTTGTCTGGCCCATTGTGTAGTTTCCACTTACAGCTGGCTTTGAGGGATGTTGATGCAGTCACTCACCATTGTTTGTAATTTCCATTGAAGTGATTTGACTTTTTCTAGTCTCTTAATTTCAGTCTGGGTAACAAGTGAAGTGAGTTTCTTATAGATAGCATATGGTTGGGTTTTGATTGTTTGTACTTTGTTTTCTAATTGCTTGGTTTTTAATCCATCCAGGCAGCCTGTCTTTGATTGGTGGATATGCTGCTTTTACACCAAGGCATTGCAGATGAGTCTGGCTTTCCTCCTCTTTCATTCATTGTCTCTAGTTACTTTGTGTATTTTCCCCCCACATCTCCCTTTCTTTGTAATTTGATAGTTTTTAGTCAGATAGAATTCTTTCATGCTGCTGTCCTGGGAAGTTTTGTACTACATTTATATGCTTTCAGGATGGTTGTTCTCATCCGTTTGTGTCCAGTGTAGGATTCATTTCAGCATTTATTATAGAAATAATCTGACATTGGTGATTTTTCTCTATTTGGGAAGACTTTATTTCTCCTTTTCTGAAGGATAGTTTCTCTGGGTGTAATCTTGACTGACAGGGTTTTGTTCATCTCCTTCCAGGAGTGTGACTATAGCATGCCATTCTCTTCTCTCCTGGCAGTTCTCTGCTGGAAGGCATGCTGGGTCTAAACAGACATTCCTTTATATACGACTCAACACTTTTCCCTTGCCATTTTGATAACTCATGTTCTCCCTCTCTCTCTCATACATTTGACACAGGCTATATAGCCTTGGAAAAGGAAACTTTCATGGAAAGTTCCAACTAAAATGTGAGAGCTCTATGTTTATTTTACTTATTAAACCATGTATGTCCAATGTGTGCCTATGTGCGGGTGTGTGCCCATGAGTGCAAGTGTTCACGGAGGCCAAAAAAGGGCACTTATAACCTGGAGCTGGAATTACAGGTAGTTGTGAGCCACCTATGGTGGGTGCGAGAAATACAATTCAGATCTTCTACAGGAACTTCAAGAGCTTGTGATTGCTGAGCCTAAGGCTGAATCTGTAAATGACTAGGATAGCAGGGTGGAGCCTAGAGGAGAGCCCCAGGGCCCATGTGGATGTCACACTCATGTGCCCATGGGTTACACTTGTCACATTGAGTGGGTAGCAGCCTTTCATAAGGTGACATGAAGGAAAATTATCTAGGAACAGTTTCATCTTGGGCTCTTAGTGCCATCTCAAAGGAAAATAATGAAATGATTTCTCCCGGTGAAGAAAAGTGGAGCGGGCCCAAGCATTCACTTGTCCACATTGTTATATGTGAAGGCAAGCATTGATGGGATGATTTCTGCTGAGCTCCATTTAGTGAGAGTTTCTGGGGCTGATTTAGCCCACCATTCATATTCTTGGGAGAGTTTCCTAATTTGTGTTTATTTTCAAGTACTTGAGAAATGGCCAGAATGGACTATATGCTTTTTTCTTGGTTCTATTCAAACTTATCAGAAATGAAGAGGAGAAGAGAACCTTCTGTGTGTTGTGGGAACCTCCTGAGATATTTTCCCCTTCGTTTCTTATTTCCCTGAACCATTGAGCAACACCTCTCTTCTATCCTGTTCTGAAAACTGTTGCTTTACAGCTTGGGTCCTAAAAAGAGGGGTTCTAAAAAGAAAGCACTGGGAGGCAGGTGCTGCTGGGTCAGAGGAACCAAAGCATTTGAGAGAAAACGTTACTTGTTGATTCTTTTTTAAAGTAGAGATAAAATGCCCAGTGTTGAGGTGAGTCCTTGAACTGTGGATCTGCCCGGGGCTTTTGCCCTGTGCTGTACCACACAACAGCGACTCAGCTGTGGGAAAATCATCTCACCTCACATGCCACAGACAATGTGGTGGCCCACACATCCACTCTGAACAACATTAGGAATCACAGTCTACTGGCTGGGTTAGCCAGGAAGTGGTTCTAATTACGAGAACTAGCTAAGATCCCGGTGAAGTAAGTGTCCAGATAACTGAATGAAAATGACATGCGTGTAGCAAGAATCTGGCGCTGTTCCAAATGGCTGTGTGAGAAAAATCAAATCACACCAACATTGCAAAGTGTTCCAAATGTAAGCATCATTTCCAGGAAGAAAACAGGGATCTGAGGGCCACCTACCTATGGGAATGGAAAAGTTAGGGAGATTTGCAGAACCTTTCTTTGTGAGGAAAAAAAAAAATTCTCCCCAGATGAAACAGCCACTACCAGTCACCTCAGGATTGTTTCTCTGTCTGTGATGTTCCACACACTCCAAGACTCCAGTGAAGCCAACACACTTCTCTATTCAGGAATGCCACGCCATAGACCCCCACTGTGAGAACTATCACCAAACTCCTAAAGAATCAAATGGGCCAAACTCAAAGAGCACTTCAGACAGGAGAGTCTTCACCAAAGCAAAGATCCGATTCTGGCTCCCTTTGTTCCCCTCTGAAACCTTCCCTCAATACCCCACTTCTGTTAGGTTCACATGCATAGTGATTTCGTACACACTTTCAGAAGATTCATTTGGCAACTACCAGCACCCCTCCCGTCTGACTCAGGGCAGAAGTTAGTCAAACTAAAGTCTCTAAATATTTTCCCTACACACACAGCAACACCCACCTCCTTTGCATTGATAGCAATCTGAAACCCAACCAAATAATAACAGTGTAAGGTTATTGATCCATAGCTTGCCGTAGCAACAGCCATCACCTCCATTTGAGCAGAGATGAGTGGGAAAGTTGTGTGGAAAATGAGGGCAACGGGTGTGCTGTGACTGGAGGGTGTTGGCAGGGAGGTGATTGGCAGCTGCTAGAAGCTGTGTACTGTGGGGTTGGGTGGGGACGCCTGAGTAGCTTCTCTGATTTGGTGCTTGGTTGCTACTGGGGACGAAAGCTGGGGTGGCTGTCAGTTGCTCTTCAAGTCCTGGCATTATCAGGTCAGTCGATACGGAAGTTCCTGTTTGTCCACTTGGACTGCCACTGGAGATGGTGTAAGTCTGGCTCACAGCAGCCTGGCCTCCTGGCTGACTCCTGTAGATAAGGGGTGAGTCCTCTGAGCAGGGTGCAAGTCAGAGCTCTTCTGCTTTCCGATCTGGCCACTGCCCCTGTCTGCTCAGCCTCTAGTCTGCATAATTTGGGGAAGAAGGGGAAATCCCCTATATTGTAGGGAAAATTCTTCTAGATAGGAAGGCATTTGTGAGTCTGTGGTTACAGTTTCTCAACCGGAGAAAGAGAGAGTATGTATTATTTACACATATTGGAGTTTAGTGTGGTATTTCATACACACGTCCAGTGTACTTCCCTCCTAGCCCCTAGTCATAGCCAGCCTACTTTTAGGCAGACTTCCTCTCCCCAGTTTTAATTGTAAGAACAAACCTTTCTCTGTATTTTTTAAAGAATTATATTTGTGTGTGTGCACAGCGGGAGTGACAGGTAGTTATTAACCATCATGTAAGTGCCAGGATTTAAACACAGGTCCTCTGCAAGATTGGCAAGTGCTCTTAACCACTGAGCCACCTCCTCTGCACTTTTCTGGGTCTATCTTATTTTTGCTTAATGTTTTCCGATTTCATCCATTTTACAGAATTTCATTTTTCTTCATGCCCAAGTCACACTTCATTGTGCATGTCTGACATGGTTTGCTTATTCTCTCTTCTGTTATGGACACCTAATGGGTTCCATGTCTTGGCTAATGTAAAGAATACTGGAGTGGGCATGGATCTCTTCAATGTGGTTAAGTAGACAAACTGGCTCACTGGATCATTTGGTAGCTGAGGCCTGTGTGTGTGTGTTTTACTTTTCATTATGTATATTCATTGTACACTGGTATTGTATACACATGGACATTATGTATACATTGTATATGTAAGTCTTCAATTTCATCTTTACATTTATTAGATTAGGCTTCATTTCTTTTTTATTTGTTTAATTTAGATAAGAATTTGTTGATCTTGCTTACCATTTAAAATTATGCATTGTTTTATAGATTCTATTTTTTTTTATTTCTATTTCACTGATTTCTGCTCTTCCCGAACTAATTTCTTTTGGTATACTGTTCGGGGATGACTCATTCTTGCTTTTCCGAGGCCCCAAGGTACAACATTAAGTTATTTATTTTAGAACTCTGAACTTTTTCAAGGTAGGCACTTGTAGCTATATGCTTCCTCTTATTACAGTTTTTATTGTATCCTATACATAACTTTTGGTATATTGTCTTTGCATTTTAATTTGATTCTGGTCATTTTTTTCTCACTTCCTTCAAGACTCAATCACCCAATATTGTGTTCTTTAATTTCTATGGTTTTGCCTATATTCTGTATCTTCTTTTGCTGTTGGTTTCTAGTTTTATTCCATATGGCTAGATAAAGTACAAGAAATAGTGATATTTTCATACACTCGCTTTATGTCCTATAATATGATCTGTTTTAGAGACATTCCATAGGCTACTGGGAAGATTATTTATTCTGCAGTGTTTGCTTGCAATGTTCTGTAGGTGTCGTTAGGTCCATTTGTTCTCATTTAATTTTAATGTTTCTTTGTTGTTTTATTGAGATGACCTATTTGTGGGGGTGAGGAATTGAATTTACCCGTTATTACTGTATTGGAGGTAATCTGTGTCTTTAAGTATTATTATTTTTTATGAACCTTAACACACCTGTGTTTGGTGTGTGTATATGTTTAAAATTGTAATATCCTTTGTGAAGTGCTCCCTTAATCAGTATGAAGTAAGCTTTTCTTCTTTGTTTTCCTTTCTGACTGATTTTACTCTGAAGGGGATTGTGTCAGGTATGAGACTACCAATAACTAGTTCTTTCCTAGTTCTATTTCCTAAACTACCTTTTTCCATCCTTCACCCAGGAAAACATCTGCCTTTGATAATGAGGTGCATTTCTTTAAAGAAACAAACAGGATTTAAAAAAAGAAACTCAGTCTGAAAGTTTGTGTCTTTTAATTAATTAAAGAATTGAGACCATTAATTCTCATGTTATTGTTGGAGAGGTATATATTAATTCTTATCATCGCACTGATGTTTCTAGTGTGGGTATTTTCCCTATTTCTCATTTGGTTTGTTAGTGCTATGCCATGGTTTATTCTTTCCTGTATCCTTGTGGATGAGCTTATCTCTCCCTTTAGTCTCAAGTATCTTTAGTAAGGCTTGCTTAGTGGTCATGAATTTTCTTAATATTTTTTTATTCATTGAGAATTTCACACATGTGTGCAGTGTATGCAACCCCGACTACTTCCCCAGTTTCTCCTGGATCCTGCCCTCCACGTCCTTTCCCAACTTCAGGACTTCTTTTTTTCTTTAAAATACCCACTTTGTCTAATTGGTACTGCCTGCATGCCTATGGGTGCGGGGCCATCTACTGGAGCAAGGGCAGCCTGCCAGCACCTACATCCCGAAGAAAAATGGCTCTTTCTTTCCTAGCACCCATCAGCTGCCAATAGCTCTTCACTAGGATGGAGTCTCATGAGCTCCCCTCCTACCCTTGTTGACATTTTTGACTGTAGGTCTTGTATAAGCAAGCACACTTCTTGGGAGTTCGTGAGTGCAATGGCCATTCATGTTGAAAAGACAGCTTCTTACAGTACTGCTCCCCACCTTCCAACTCTTAAATTCTTCCTGCCTCCTCTTCCATGATACAACCTGAGCCTCATGGAAAGGCAGTTTTGATATCGATGTCCTATTAAGGGTTGAACACTCAACTGACTCTCAGCATTTTGATCCATTATACTCTGCACTAACCATTGTCCACTGCTAATGAAAGCTATGGGTATAAACATAAATATTTAGAAGCCAGTTTGACAACATGATCGTTTGACAAATGTGATGGTTTGAATAAAAATGGTCCCCATGGGCTCATAGGGAGTGGCACTATTCAAAAGGATTAGGATGCATGGCTTTGCAAGAGGCAGTATGTCATTGGGGTTGGACTTCAGGGTTTCAAATGCTCAACCAGGCCTACTGTGTCTCTCACTTCCTGCTGCCTTTGTATCTGGATGTAAAACTCTCAGCTCTCATGTCTCCCTACATGCCTCTACGCTCCCCACCATGAGGATAATAGACTAAATCTCTGGTAACTGTAAGCAAGCCCAAATTAAATGTTTCCCTTTATAATAGTTGCCATGGTCATGGTGTCCCTTCATAGCAATAGAACATTAACTAAGATATCAAAGCAAAAGTAGTAGGTTATTATCACCCTTGTGGCTTATGAACTCTCAAGATATGGGCTTTTGACTACATATACAGAAGAAGTCATGCATTTCTTTCTGTGGATCAGACTTCGAGTCCAACCAGAAAACAGTTTGTTACCCACCCTCCTCAAACCACTATATTGCACTATATTATTGCCTGGTAGGTCAGTATTATAGCATGCAAAAGCCAGTACTGAATAAGACCATAGATGTCACCCCGCAACCAAGCAGCCTGCATTTCCCCTTCCAGCACTATGAAAACTAGCCAACAGGCAGGACATTTCCTGGTCAGTTTCAGCTTGATTTCTGTATGTTCTACAACCAAAATGTACAGTGCCTTCATCAATAGACTCTTACAGTCTAGTTATTACAGGCAACTGAAAGCAATAGCAATTGCTTGTGTTGTTTGGAAAGGGGGGGGAGAGGGGGGAGCTTTAGCAACTACCTGGCCAGAAACTCAGAGAGAGAGAGAGAGAGAGAGAGAGAGAGAGAGAGAGAGAGAGAGAGAGAGAGAGAAAGGGAAAGAGATCCCATGCCTGACATTCATATTTTTCACTTAGTAATCTGTGTCCTCTGGGAACAACGTTATCTATTCAGGCTGGTTACCTCTGTTCAATTCTTTCAAAAATTGCATTTTGAAACAGTTTTACAATGTCCCGGGATCCCATGCTGTTGCTCACTAAATCCATTCTGCACATGTATCCCATCTTCTACCTAACTAAGTAGCTCATAGACATCTAGGTTGACTGCACGTCCTAGCTATTGTGCATAGGGCAACAACGGATGTGGCTGTTCTGGGCTATGGAGTCCATGGGATACATGCCCAGAAGTGGTACATGTGAGCCCTATGGTAGTTCTACTTTTGGGCTTTTGAGAAGCCTTCATACTGATCCTATGGTGGGTGAACTAATTTACCCTCCCAACAACAGTGGATAAGATTCCTGTTTCTCTGCATCCTTGCCAGCACTCACTGCTTTGTTTGGTTTTGTTTTGTTGTTGCTGTTTCTGTTTTTTTGGTAATAGGTGTTCTGACTTGGGTGAGGTAAAAATCTCAAAGTTGTTTTAATTTACATTTCCTGATGGTTAAGGGTGTCAGACACTTAAAAACATTTATTAACCTTCTTTTGGCAAATAACTCTATGTTTAGATCCAATTTTTAAATCGGGTGGTGTTTATTTTCTTGACCCTTCGCTAGTCTCTGTATGATCTAGATATTAACCATCTGTCAGATTTGTAGCCAGCAAAGACTGTCTCCAGTTCTGCAGACTGCCTCTTCACTCGATTCCCTTGTTGTACGGAGGCCTTTGCCATCTCCTGCAGTCCTGTTTATCAGGAATTGGCTTTATTTCCGGAACAATTGGAGTCATATGCGTAAAGTCCTTTCTTGTTCCGCTGTCTTGACGTGTATTCTCTGTCCTGGTGGTTTAAGAGTTTCAGGTCTTGTGTTGATTCTACATATAGATATCCAGTTTCCCCAAAATTGCTCGTTGAAGTTGCTGCCTTTTCTCCAATGTGTTTTTAATTTTTTTTTTAAAAAAAGAAAATCAGGTCTGTGTAGTTGCAAGGCAGTGTATGAGGGTTTTATATTCGATTTCACTGATTTCTGTGCCGGTTCCATACTGTTTTCCTATGACTCTGTAGTATAACTTGGAATTAGGTAAAGCGACAAAGTGATATTGCCAACAGTATTCTTTGTGCTCTCTGGGGTCTTTTGTATTCCCATATGAATTTTAGGAATTTCTAAAACCTATTTCAGTAAAGGCTATCACTGGACACTTGGTTGGAATTGCACTAAATCTGTAGATTGTTTTTTGTAGCATAGCCATTTTTTGTTGTTGTTGTTTTGTTTTGTTTTTCAAGACAGGGTTTCTCTGTAGCTTTGGAGCCTGTCCTGGAATTAGCTCTGGTCGACCAGGCTGGCCTTGAACTCACAGAGATGTGCCTGCCTCTATCTCCCGAGTGCTGGGATTAAAGGCCTGCGCCACCACCGCCCTGCTAGGATAGCCATTTTTACAATATCAGTTCTTCCAGTCTACAAACACAGGAGACCTTTCCATTTTTTCCATCCCTGTGCTGCCCTCAGTGTTTTCTCTAGTGTTTTCCTTGTTAAGGGTCTTTTATGTCTTTGGTCATGGCTATTGCAGGGTTGGGACTGTGGGTTTTGTTTGGCTTGGGGATTTGTTTGTTCTGTTGAGGTTATGAGTGGAATTTCTTCCCTGATTTCTCAGCACACTTGTCGTCGGTCCATAGGAAGCTGCAGTTTTATGTCTTCCTGTTTTGCTAAAAGGATGTATCAGTTGAGGATTTTCTGGTGGAGTCTCTAGGGTATCTTATATACATAGAATTGCATCGTCTGCAAATAAGAATTCTTTGCCTTCTTCCTTGTCTAATTGTACTTTGGTTCACTTCTCTTATCTCCCTGCTGTGGCTTTGACTTCCGGTGTTGAAGGCAATAAGAATGGATAAAGAGACCATCTTGTCTCCTTTTTGATTTTAGGGAATGATTTGAGGTTTTCCCCTATGATACAATGTTAGATATAGATTCTCATATATAGTCTTTATTATGTTGAGCTATGTTCCTTCTAGTCTAAGTTTCTTCTTAAGTTTTAACAAGAGGGGACTTGTTTTGACCTTTTTTTTTTTGTCAAAAGCTTTTTCTGCATCGGTTGAAATGACTGTGATTTCTGTCTGTCCTTGAGACACTTTTTAACCTATAACATTTACTGATTTCTGTACATCAACCCATCTCTGCATCTCTAAAATAAAATCAGCTTGACTGTGGTGAATGTTCTTTTTAGTGTGTTTAAAAAAATCTTTTGGCAATGATCTTGTTCAAAATTTGTATCTGCTTTCTTCAGGGTGTCTGGTTTGTAGTTTCCTTCCTTTTTAGTTGCATCTCTGTCTAGTTTGGGCACCGGGGTGATAGGAACGTTGTAAAAAGAGCTGATACTTTTCTTTCCTTTTCTATTTTGGATAATAGTGAGACACTGGTGTGAGTTGTTATCTAAGGCTTGGTAAAATTCACAGTGAAGCCATGTGGATTTGAACTCTTTAAAGTTAGTGCTTTGATCTTACTTCTTGGCACACACCTGCTTAAGTTGTTTGTCACATCTTGGCTTAATTGTGGTAGGTCATAGGTTTCTAGAAAATCATTTATTTCTTTAGCTTTTCAGATTTTGTGGAATATGTATTTGCATTCCTTTTCATATCTAATTTTATTAATCCATGTCCTCCCCCTCTTGGTAAGTTTGCCTAGAAGTTCGTCTATCATGCTTATCTTTTTAAAGAAGCAACTCTCTGTATTAGTTATTTCTTTCCATCCCACCCACTCCCGCCTTGATGGCGAGAGTTTCTGTCCACAGATTTGGGATTTGGCCCGTTGTTCTTCTTCTCAGATATTCAAGGTGAATAATTATGTTATTTGTCTGAGATAGCTCTGATTGCTGAATGTAGACATTAAAGCCATGACCTGCCTGCCCTCTTAGTATCGCTTCCATTGCATCTCACAGGCTTAAGCATGTCGTATTGCCACCCTCCTTTGATTGTAGAACTGTTTTGATTCTCTCCTTGCTTTTTTAAAGGACATGACTGAGTAGTGTGTTATTTGACCTTCATGAGTCCAGTGTGCTCTGGAGCTTCTCTTGCTATTGATTCGTAGTCTTGCTCTATTGTGAGCAACAGAATGCAAGGAATCATTTTGACTTTCATTTATTTAAGGCTGGCTTTGTGTCCTAAGGCACAGCCTATTTCAGAGAAAATTCTATGGACTGCTTAGAAGAATGTGTATTTTGTAGTGTTTGAATGGAATATTCTGTAGACTTCTGTTAGATGTATTTGATCTATGATGTCACTTAATTCAGGGGTTTGTTTGTGTCAGGATGTCCAATCAATTCTTGTGTGAAGGGTATTGAACTTGCCCACTATTATCGTTTTAGTTGCCTTGTGACTTTACACCTAATAGTATTTGTTTTATGAAATTTGGTGCAAGCCCCTCTGAAGGGGGTTGACAGCTGGGGCAGACTGAGGGGCCAGCTCCATGGGATCCTATTCTCTTTAGATGTAAACTTTGCTCAACCTAGTTGTAGTAGGCAGGGCCTTGGACTTTCCACAGGGCAGGGTGCATGGCACTCTCTTAGGGGAGAGTCTTTGAAAGGAGAGGGAGTGGACTGGAAAGAGGGGAGGGAGTGAGAATTTGGATTAGTATTTTTTTAAGTAATAATAAAAGAAAGGGGAAAAATAAATTTGATGCACCTGTATTCCTGGCATAGATGTTTATAGAGTCATAATATCCTCTCGATGAACTATTTCCTTAATCAGTATTGACTTTCTTTGTCTCTTCTCACTATTATGATATTTAATGTTTATTATGCCAGATATGACAGCAGTGACACCTTTCTGTGCTCATGAATCCATTTGCTTAGAATACCCTTGTCCATCCTTTTATCCTAGGGTATTGTCTACATTTGTGGTGAGGTACATTTGTTAGAAGCAACAAATTATTCCTGCATTTTGATTCAATCTACTAGTGTGTGTCTTTAAGAAAATTACTATTATTTTTGTCCATACATCCAACTCCTTTTGAAAATGATTATTTTTAATTAGCTGACAAATTTATCACTTAAATATTTTTTTATTTATTAGAAGCATGGAAAGGCTTATGCATCATGGTACATGTGTGCCCATCAGAGGGTAACATGAAGGTGTCAATTCTCTTCTTTTATCATGTAGGTTACATGGGTTGAACTCAAGTTGTTAATATTTACCCACTGAGCAATCTTGCAAGTCCATTTGTGCCTGTTGATCAGTGAATTAAGACCATTAACTCACAGTTATTACTGAAAGGTGTGCATTGATTCCTGTCATTTTGTTGATTTTGTAGTGTTTGATTTTTTTCCCCTATTATAGTTTATTGTTTCCTGTGGCCTCATGGATGAATCTGTTTTTCTGAATCTAGATGATCCCTTCAAATATGTCTGTAGAGTTCCTGAAGTCCTTTAATTAATTTTTACTTATTTTTTAAAATTTTAAATTTATTATTATTATTATTATTATTTGTTTTTTGGTTTTTTTTGAGGCAGAGTTTCTCTGTGTAGCCTTGACTGTCCTGGAACTTGCTCTGTAGACTTTGAACTCACAGAGGTCCACCTGCCTCTGCATCTCAAGTGCTGGGATTAAAGGCGTGCACCACCACTGCCCAGCTAATTTTTTATAGAAAGATTTTGTTTCCTCAGTCATTATAGATAATTTTGCTAGGTATAGTGGTCTTAGTTGGCAGTTGTTATCTTTCAGAAGCAGAAATACATCTTTCCAGGCCATCGTGGTTTTTATAGTTTCAGTTGACAAACCTGCTCTTATTCAGATGAGCCTGCCTTTACAGGTGACTTGGTGGCTTGCTCTCCCTTTATCTTTACCATCCTTTCCTTTTCTGTAGATTTAATATTTTAATTCTGTGATGAGGAGTGGGGATTCTTTCCTGGTCTTATCTATTTGATGTCCCAAATGCCTCCTGCATATGATTGGCACCTCTTTTCCTAACTGTGGAGTTTTCAGTTATGATTATTTTGAAAATGTTTTCACATCTTTAAAATGAGATTCTTCTTCCTTTATGCCCGGTATCCATAGATTTTTTTTTTAAAAAAAAAAACAGCATCACATATATCATTAAATTCTCAGTAGTACCTTCTTTTAATTTTGTGTTTTTTTTCATTGGAGTGTTGTTTCCTCCACGTTATCTTCAAGTTCAGTCGTCCTGTCTACTTGAGTCTGTCAGTCATAGAGACTTTACACAGACTCTCTTCTTATACTTACTATGTTTTCTGTTCACAGCATTGCAGGTTGTTTTCTCTCTGGTGTTTCTACCTCATGGCTGACTTCCTTTTTCATACTCTGTATCTATCACCTTTCTTATTCTGTTCAGATGTTTGTGTCTTTGTCCGTACTTAAAATCATTATTTTGAGTTTTCTGGGATTTCGTCTCATTCTCCTCACTCTTACTGAGACCCTTTAATATGGTCCCTCATGTTGTGGTGACCCCCTTGCTACTTAACTACATTTTGCTGCTGAGCAGTGTCTCAGTTCTTTTTTTTTAATATTTATTTATTATGTATACAATATTCTGTCTGTGTATATGTCTGCAGGCCAGAAGAGGGCACCAGACCTCATTACAGATGATTGTGAGCCACCATGTGGTTGCTGGGAATTGAACTCAGGACCTTTGGAAGAACAAGCAATGCTCTTAACCACTGAGCCACCTCTCCAGCCCCAGTGTCTCAGTTCTTAAGACCAATGGAAGTATGTGCTTTTCAATGGTCAGGACCCACAGGTTGAGAAACACTGTTCTAGTTCTAGAAGGTTCTATGTGCTACTGTGTGGAGGAGAGAGTGGACGTCCCTCTCTGCAGCTAGTGCTCATGGGGTTCTGGTGTGGGGAAGGGAGACTGTAGGTTCCCTCTGATGTCTGCGGTCCACACGGCCGCTTCTGCTCCCAGAGCACCAGCGTGTGGAAGGGACAGTGTTCTTGCAGTTTCTGTTTTTCTCAACTGTTTCTTATCAAATTCATTTTGGCGAACAAAAGACTACTGGTTTTTTTTGTATGTTGTTTCATACACTGCTAGTTTCCAGAATTGGTTTATTAGTTCTAATGGCTTTTTTTTTTCTCCACGGAGAACTGCATCATCCACAAACATATTTGTATGCCTTTCTTTCTGTCCCTTGCATAATTTCTAGGGTTCCAAAATGTATTTAATAAAAGTAACGAGATTGGTAACCTGTGTTTTGTCCTTGATTTTAGAGGAAATATTTTTGTTTTCCACATTCAGTGTGATGTTGGCTACGGATTTGTTATGCATAGCTATTATTTGATGGTGATGATTCTCCTAGCCCTAATTTGTTCAAAGCTTTCATTGCGAAAGGATGTTGAATTTTGTCAAATCCATTTTCAGCTTCTACTGATGTAATTATGTGATTTTTAAGAATCACTCATTTTGTTGATGTATGCGTATTTACTGATTTGCATGTGCTAAGCTATCCTTGTATTTCTGGCATGAAACCAGTTTGATCACAGTGTATGATTCTTTTGATCGGCTGTTGATTTGAGAGTATTTTGCTATGGACTTCCATATCTATGTTCAGCAGGGATATTAACTTGTAGTTTTCCTTCCCATTTTTCCTTCCCTCCTTTCTCCCTACTTTTTCTGGAATCTTATTTAGTCTCAGCAGGAGGATAATGCTGGCCTCATTTAATTGTTGTGGATATATTTCTGCTTTTAGAATCCTACGGAATACTTAGAGAAACACAGATTCAGAAGTTTGGCAAAAACTCAGCAGTGAAGAGAATCAGTCTTAGGCTTTTCTGTGTTGGGGAGGTTTGTATTGCTGATTAAATTTCAGTATTGGTCATTTTCTTACTAGGTCAGTTGTCAATGGTTTATTCAGGTTTTTAATGTCATCTTTGCTAAATTTTGCTTAGTGTTGTATCTAAAAATCTGCCCACTTCTAGTTTTTCTGCTTTGTTAGCATATATTTTCAAACAACAACCAAAAACAAAACAAACCAAAACAAAAAAACTGAATCCCTAAAAATCCCTTGAATTTTTGTGTACCGTCTTCTGTAATTCTAATGAAATTGGAGCCTCTCCTCCACACCCCATCTCCGTTAACTGCCAGTTTTGTTCTTTCCAACTACTGAACTCTTTCACGGATTCTCTGTATTGTTCTTTTTGACTGTTTATTTATTTCTGCTCTGATCTCTTAAATTTTTTTTCCATTCTGCTTTGGGGTATGGTTTATTCTTAATTCTCTAAGAACTTGAGATGGGTCATTAAGGTGCTTATTTGAAATCATACTTTTATTTTGATTGGGTACTCTTGCTATACATTTCTCTGCTAGTGTTTTTTATTAATTTTAATTCTCATTTTTATGATTCCACACACATACACTTTGTATACTGACCACACTTAACCTCCTATCTCCTGAGCCCCTCTGACCACCCTCCTATACCCCACAGATTTCTCTCATGCACTCATATCCACTTGTTTTGTTTTGTGACTCAGCAGAGTTGCCCAGGGCCCTGTGTGCGACTGTCGGAGTCTGAGGGATTCGGCAAAGGGCACATAACTAAAGACAGTGATTCCTGTCCCAGAATCTACTGACAGCCAACAGCTTAGTGGTTAAGGGTAGGACCCCACGAGCTGATGATCCCCTTTCCTCGACTGATTGATAGGCTCTTGTGAGGGTAGCTAGAGTTGATATGGGCTAATGATTCTAATAGCTGCATCATTCTGTAGCCCTTTATCCTATCTTCTAGCTCCTACATACTCCTACTCCTTCCACGGTGTTTCTTGAGCTTTAGAGCGGGTCGTATAAGTGACCTGTTTAGGTCACATATCCTTCGCTTATCTTCTGCATATTGGGCAATCACGAATCTCTGTATTTACTATTGTTATTGCAAGAAGAGGCCTCTCTGAGGCTGGAAGCTGCTGCTGTCTGTGGATGTAAGCATAGGTAGTTAGAAGGCAGCTTGCACTGTCAGTGTAGTTAACTGCCAGAAATACATTCCAGAGTGGACCTACTACTTCCTCAGGCATGGCTGTCAGCCAGGCTTACATTATTGAATCCTGTTGGAGTGGGTCCTTAGTCCATCCAGAGAGTAGTTGGTTATCTCCCCGACAGTCCATCTGCTATTGCACAGGGGGGTGCATCCTGCTCTCCAATTGGATTCTTCATACCCCCTTTATCCCATTGAGTCCTCCCCAATCCCTGCACTTTTATTGTCCCTTGCCTTCTGCCCCGTGCAAACCCTTCGATCCACAGTATTCTCCTCTTCATCTAGTCTGTTATCCTTCTCTTCTGCATTAATGCAATCCCTCCCGTTTGCATCCCACAGATGATGGTACTGGGTTTCCAATCCCATTTTCCCATGCAAGTTTTCAATATACATTCAGTTCACTTGCAAAGTGTCTTGCTGTTTCTGTTTAAATAATTTCCAATTTTTCTCCATGATTTTTAATTTCACAGTGATCAAAAAAGATATATGGTTTGATGATATGATTTTATTTTCTATCATTATAAAGAGTTGTTTGTAGTTTAATGTTTTCTATTGCAACATGTTCATGTGTGGATGGAAAGAACATACATTTTATAGCAGCTGGGTTGTTCTGTAAATGTCTGTTAAACCTACTTGATCGATAGTGTGGATTTTTGTTCATCTGTCTTTTTTGACAGGCTCTCACTATGTATCTCAGCCTGGCCTCAAACTCACAGATGCTCAGGCTCTGTCTCTCATGTGCTGGGGTCACATCTGTGTGACCCCATACGTAGCTTACCTAATTTGGTCTTTTTTGTTTGTTTGTTTGTTCTGTTTTTTGAGATGGGGGAGCTCACTCTGTAGACCAGGCTGACTTCAAACTCACAGAGATTCATCTGTCTCTGCCTCCCAAGTGCTGGGATTAAGGACCAACACTGTCTGGCTTTTTGTTGTTCTTGTTGTTGTTGTCGTTGTTGTTAATTTGGTCTTTATTTCTCTTCTGATTCTAAATGGTAGTTGGCATTTATTTTCTTTCAGGACTTGAAATATATCATTCCATTCCCTTTTATACCCATCGGACTTCTCCTTAAGAAATCTGCTGTTACCTTAATGGGGTTGCTTGTAAGTGACTTGGCATTTTTCCTTCCTGGCTTTTCAAATTCTCTGTGCTGTACTTTTGACAGTTCAACTATCTGTCAGGGTGAGGAACTTTTCTGGTAGTGTCTATTTGGCGTTCTATGGGCCTCCTGTACCTAGAAGTCTGTGCCATTCTAAGACTAGATGGGTCTCTAGTTACAGTTCATTGAGTAGGTTTTCTGTGCCCCAAGCCCTTCTTTCTTTCCATTTGTTTATGCAGATGATAAGCAAGACTAGCCTTTTAATGGTGTTCAGCAACTCATGCGAGTTCCCTTCATCCTCGTTCCTACCACCCCTTACTTCTGTGTCGTTTTGAAAAGCTTGTTTTTAAACCTCGAGATTCTTCCTTATTTATCTACTCCATTGTCCATACTTTTAATTTTTGTGATATACAGAATTACCTGGTTTTGAGATTCTTTTATTGCATCTTTATCAAAATCTCCACTTCTTGCTATATTTGTATTCATATACAGCTTTGTCTTTCAATTTAACTATTTGTATTTTGTTTGATCTCATTGGCCTTTTAAAACAACCATTCTTTTGAATTCTTTAGCGGACACTTCAGTGTCTTTGGAGACTCATGACTTACCAAGTGTCATATTTGTTTTTTACATGTTTTTTTTTTGTGTGTGTGTTTTAATTTGAGGTTTATACATATGGTAAAATGAGTCTCTCTCTTACCCTTATTGGGAAGGCTATCTTAGTAAGTGAATTTCTTCAAAAGATATGTCTAAGTGTATCAGTCTGTCATACAATGTTGAGTTTACTAACAGCCTCCTACCATAGATGTGGTAACTGAGTTGTGGTCAGTGAGTTGGGGCACAGGTTGTTATAGCATATTGGAGTCTGATGGTGTGCTAGATCTTTTTTTCCCTCTGACAAAATACCTGAGTGAAGCCACTGAGGGGAGAAAGGACTTGTGTTGATACAGCTTTAGGGCTTTTCGTTCATAGTCAGCAGAGTCCATGGCTCCCAAGCCTGTGTGAGAAACACACTCTGGTGGGACAGAGATGCTCACCTATGACAACCAAGAAACGGGAGTAACAGGAAGGGGCCAGGGCAGAGATAGATTCTGCAAAGACATAATCCCTGTGCTACAGTCACCTGGGATGGGGAAACCTCAAGGGAGGAGAGTCCTTTACATCATATTGACCTGTAGACAAATCTGTGGGGCATTTTCTCAATTAATGTTGATGTGTGAGGTCCCAGTCCTTGTGAGCAGTGCCACCTCTGGGCAGGTAGTCCTGGGTTGTATATGAAAGTTTGGTGAACGAGTCAGTAGGCAGCGTTCTTCCATGGTCTTTACTTCAGGTTTGGCCTTGGCTTCCCGCAATGATGATTCATGTGAAAGTGTAAACCAAACAAACTCTTTACTTGTTCCAGTTGCCTTTGGTCATGGGTTTATTACTACAACAGAAACCTAACTAGAACACCCATGATTCACTCCTCCAAGTATACCTCACCTTCCACAGTCCTACCTCTTCCTATACTCTATGCAAATGCTGAATCCATGAATGGATTAAACATTTGATGAGAGTCTTAGTTAGGGTTTCTGTTGCTGTGAAGAGATGCCATGACCATGGCAACTTTTATAAGGAAAACATTTAATTGGTACTAGCTTAGTTTTAGAGGTTTAGTCCATTATTGACATAGTGGCAAACATGCTGGCATACAGGCAGGTATGATGCTGGAGAATGAGCTGAGAGCTCTACATCTTGATCTGCAGGCAACAGGAAGTGAACTGTGTGCCACACTGGGCATAGCTTGAGCACAGGAGACCTTAAAGCCTACCGCCACAGTGACGCACTTCCTCCAGGAAGGCCACATCTAACAAAGCCACACCTCTTAATAGTGCCACTCCCTATGGGGGCCATTTTTTTTTAAACCACCAGTCAGGCCAGAGCCCTCATGCTCTTAACAGTCTGGGGAAATGCTCTCACAGACATACCTCAAGGTACGCCGTACTAACCTCCTAAGCATATCTCCATCTAATTAAATTAACACATAAGACTAACTATTACAGGGAAATTACAGAAATCAAGAGTTGATCTTTATGAGTATAGATACTCTGGAAGTCTGGTGGTGTTACCACTATGTGCTCCCAGGCTCTTCAACTTGAATGTGCGTGGTATTGTTGCCCTAATAGATCCAAGGACCTCACGTTTGTCCTCTGATACTGATGTGGAACCAGGCACTTAATGAGAAGCAGTATCAAGAGACACAGCGCCTGCTCTGTAACATTCATGGGTTTCATAAGCATCACACAATCAGGCAAGGTGCCAGTGATCAATGGAGGTGAGACACGTAAGTGCTGACGCAGGACAATGTGTGCATTCTACTGCGGCTGTGGGCTTTTGTGCTTAGACGCAGGGCTTCCTGCCCAGCTGAGAATGCCTGTGGGTGGCTGGGTGATGGACAAGGTCTTCTACCTGGTGCAGATCAGGCAGAAGTGGGCCACAGCTGGAGCCAGGCAAAATTGCTCTCAGTGGAGGTGCTCACAGGAGCTGAAAAGAGTAAGTAGGATGACAATGACATCAGGAATAGTTCTACCTGGACCTTGTCTATCTGTGGAGGTGAGGATACAGCCAGAACCCTGGCTCAGAGACCTTTGTGTGATTTCAGTGATGTAGGGAGGAGTGGCACCTAAGTGAAGCCACATGTGATTGGCCACACACTGGTCTCATCAGGCTCCTGGACTGGACCCCCAGTTCAGCTCCTTTCTGTATTGTCACACCCATTCCCCACTAGATAGCACTCAGTGGGTGTGCTAGCTTCCTTGTGGCTAGGACAGAACAAGAACATCTAACATTAACAAGACGGGACTTACTTAGATTTCAGAAGGCACAGTCCATGGTCATTTCTGGGACTGCGGTAAGGCATACGTCATGATGGTGGGGGCACGTGGATGGTGGAGAAGGCTGAGTGAGGAAATGAGGAAAAGCAAGGAAGGGTCTGGGGGGCCAGGCATAAAAGCATGCTCCTAGTGTTTTTTCCAGTTATGTCCTATCTCCTAAAATTTCCACAATCTCTCCAAAGAGTGCCACTAGCTGGTGACCAAACATGCACTAAATGACCCTGTAGAGGACATTTGATATTCACACCATAACAGTTGGTCTGTGACAGTCACTCCACCAAGTCAAGTCTGGCTCATGGGAAAACTATCAGCTCTATCACTCAGTGTGGTAGAATGGCTGTGGAATCCTGGATATGGGGTATATAGAGGGGTTTGATTCCTAAATCTGTCCAAATTTGGATACTGTCTCCTTTCAAGACAAGTCTTGGCTTTGGTATTCTGAAAATGCATGTTTGTTTCCAAATGCTTTGAATGCCTTCATTCTCTCTCCATCCCCCCCTCCCCCACTGCCACTCCTCTCCTCTCCTTTTTACCCTTTGTTTGAACAGGTTATTTCAATAGCTTGGTTTGGCGGTCAGATATTCTCTCTTCCTGTTGATCCAGTCTGTTGATGAGGTTTTGTGACTCTCTCTTTCTCTGTGTTAACCTGACTTAGCCCTCCTCACCCCTGGTTCTGAAGCCAGGGTGATACCATGTCCTATCTCTCCCAATCTTTTAGGATTGGAGTCTCCTGCTCCTGTCCGGTGTTCAGTCACCTCTTCTGCTTCTAATACCTGTCACTTTGATTTTTCTGTGGAGAGAAAAGTCTTGCCTTCTGAAGATTATTTTAAAAACATTTCATTTTTCAAGCAGAAACAAACATGCAAATGTCTCTAAAAAAATGATTAGAAAATTTGCATCTTATGGTCAGTTACTGAGAAGTTCCCCATTGAGAAGGTGTTTTATTTTAGGAGTAAACTTGTAGTAACCCTTTGCTGGGCTCACAATGCTTGAACGATAAATTGTCTTACTAGTATTTGTCAGAAGCACAGTTAAGATCCAAGTGTGATGGTTCACTTACAGTTCCAGAACTTGAGAGGATGTAACAGACCTGAGCTACTGTGAGACCCATTTCCATCAAGACAAAACAACCTAAAGAGGGTTGGTGATTGTGGTGACTTGAAAGAAAATGGCTCCCATTAGAAGTGGTTTTGTTGGAGACGATATGGCCTTATTGGAGGAAATGTCTCATTGTGTGTGGGGGGTGGGTTTTGGGGTCTCCTGGGATCGAGCTACAGCCAGTGTGACTCATAGTTGCTTCTGCTGCCTGGAGGTCAATATGTAGATCTTTGAGCTGCTCCTCCAGCACCACATCTGCCTGCACACTGCCTTGAAGATAATGGATTAAACATCTGAAACTGAAATCCATCCCCAATTAAATGTTTTCCTTTGGAAGAGTTCCTGAGGTCATGGTGTCTCTTCACAGCAATAGAAATCTTCAGACAAAAGTTGGTACTAGGGGCTTGGGTATTACTGTGATATGCTGGGCTATGGTTTTATTTGGAGGAATATGGACTTTGAGACTATGGATTAGAAAAGCAGTTGAATGCTTTCAGTGTGGCTTAATGGGCCATCCTCGTATGAATATGGAAGACAGCGATGTTGAAGGTGATTTGAACTGGGGGGGGCGGGGACTGGCTCAAGAGACTTCAGAGAAGACTGTTAGTATGTGACCTAGAGAGTATTCTTGTGATATTCTGGTGAAGAATGTGGCTACTTTTTGCCCTTGTCTGAAAAGTTTGACTGAGGCTAAAGTGTGAAGAGTTTTAGATTTATTTCATTGGCCAAGGAAATCTCAAGGCAACCTAGTATTGACTTTGTCATGTGGTTATTAATGTTAACTCTAATGAAGATTTATAATGAAAAGGAGGAAGCTGAGCAAGGAAAATTACAAAATTCACAATTTGAGGAGAAAAGGGGCACCAGGAAGTAGAATGGAGCAAAGCCCTGTGCTCAAGGAGATAAGTAGATTAAGAAATGACCTAAATGGATTGGTAACCTATGGGCAAGACCCAACCCAGCTAAACTTTCAATTTGTGAAAAGGAATTAAAGAAAATCTCAGAGCTTTTAATCCCACACCTTTAATCCCAGCACTTGGGAGGAAGAAGCTGGTGGATCTCAGAGTTTAAGGTCAGCCTGCACTATAGAACAAGTTTTAGGACAGCCAAGCTTAGGTAGCGAAAGTAACCATGTAAAACAGAAAGCTAGTGATGATGAACCTGAACAAAGGAATCATGTTTCAGCTCCAGTAAGCAGTAGAATTTGGCAGCTTCAGTCACATGGTACTGGCCTAGTGTCAAGAATAGAAGAAAGGCATTATGGAATCTTCCTCTGAGACTAAAGAAAGCCGATGAGGCCAGGCATGAAGCAGGGGTGTCCCTGAATGGAGGCTTAGAGGGGCCATTGTGTGAAACTGTGAAGGTAAATCCTGGATTGCCTTGGAGACTCCAAGACGTTGAAGAGGCCAAAGCCGTGGGATACCTGCCAAAAAGAGTTGCTAACAGGGAATGGAACCAACCCAAGAGAAAGAAGTGTATTGCAGTCAACAAAGCTGAAAGGAGTTGGAGATCTGAAGAGTGCTTCAACATTTGATGTGGAGAGGCAGAGTTTGGAGTTTGCTCAGCTGGTTTTCAGTCTTGTTTTGGTCCAGTACTTTCTCACTATATTCCCTTCCCTACGCTTTGGAACAGTAATGTATATCCTAGGCCATTGTATGTTGGAAGGATGTGATCTGCTTTTTGATTTTTCAGGGGATTACAGTTAAGAGATTACATGAATCTCAGAAAAGACTTTGAACTTTAGACTTTTAAATAAGTTTGAGATTGTTATAGACTATGGGGACCGTTAGGAATATTCTTAAGACGAGCCTCTCTGCCGAAGCAAATAATTCCAATCAGACCAAATTAGACCGAATAAAAGATGCCCACATTTACTGCAGCGCTTCCGGGTGGCTGGGAGCATGGCAACAGAGAGATGGGGGGGGGGGACGACCACGCATGTTCCTTTTCTGGGTGTCAACCTAAATAGCCTCTGGGAGTGGTTCACCGCTTGGGGGGCTTTTCCCGGAGGTGGAGTCCAGACCAAGGCAACTTCCAGGGGGAGGGGGCTTCCAAAGATGGATGCCAGGTATTACAGGGACCTTTGAAGTTGGACTGAATATATTTTTGCATTATTTTACATTACATTTTGCTACAAGCTTTTGGGGGCCAGGGAGTGGAATGTGGTGGTTTGAAAGAAAATGGCTCCTGTTGGGAATGGCTTTGTTGGAGGAGGTAGGGCCTTTGTTAAAGGAAATGTGTCACTGTGGGGGAGGATTTTGGGGTCTCCTATGCTCAGGCTACACCCATTGAGACTCACAGTAGCTTCTGCTGTGTGTGGATCAAGAGCTCTCAGCTTCCCCAGCACTGCACGCTGCCATGAAGATAATGGACTAAGCCTCTGAAACTGTAAATTCAATTAAATGTCTCCCTTTGTAAGAGTTACTATAGTCACTGCGTCTCTTGACAGCAAAAGAAACCGTAAGCAGGAGAGTGGAAAAGGCTGTCATCCCACCAGCGGTTCTGGCACACCTGGCTTGGGGAGCCGGTAAGTCTTCAGCACCCCCGAATTTACAGGCTCAGTTCTTCTCTAGCAGCTTCCGTTACTGAAACCCCATCCCTAATCTTTTAAGAAAGTCCAGGTAACCACTGGCCATAGAAAGTGACTTTAGATATACAGAAGTACTTCCTTATCTAGGTGATACTTAACCAGTTATTGGCAAATCTCAGAAACATTAGTAAGACAATTAAGCCTAGTTAGGCCACAGAATTGTTTGTAAAACTGAATTTATTAAACTGCTCATAATTAAAAAATATTAAATGCATAGAAATTAACAAACATCAGTTACAAACATCACACCGATGCTACATTGTATGAGAAGCATCATGAATTTCAGTTCCTTTTTAGCTAAGCTGGGCACCGCTTCCACTTTTTCCAAACACAATGGGGACGCAAGGAGCGCACAAGAAGTGTGTAACCAACACGTCACTGTCTGCCCCCAAGGCGGGAGAATGTCCTACGGAACTCACGACTCATGGGCTCTACAAAGGGAGAACCAGACAGACGTCTTACCAGATGGTCTTGTTTGGTTTCAAGACAAATTACAGCCTTCTATTTCTAATGGAATATCTAAAAGATCTGAGGAACGTTTAAAGAAAAATCCCCTGAGTATCGGGTCTACTGCTTCAGTTGATTATAAAATTCGAAGGCAATAGAGAAGGATAGAACTTTTCTAGTGGTTAACGCCAGACAGGTGGAGGGCCAGATCCTTGCCCCACTGGCTACTGTCATGGTTTTCCTGGGTTCAGGGGCTACCTCACTGCTACTGGCAAATGTAGATTGCCACTGCAGGTGCCCCCCATTCCTCCCCAAAACCATCTTGGCACAGGCCTCACAGGAATGATACTGATGCCATGGAACCCTGCAGCTCACCATAACTCAGCCTTTCAGCAACACACTGTGTCAGACAATATGCTTGCTCCCTTTGGAAATGCAGCAGGGTTTTCTTTTTTTTTCTCTTCTTTCTTTCTTTCTTTCTTTCTTTCTTTCTTTCTTTCTTTCTTTCTTTCTTTCTTTCTTCCTTTCTTTTTTGGCTGTTTATGTTTTCTTCTTCTGCCCACAGTGGCACTTTCTACACTCTTGGCTGAGGGATATAGATGAATAAATGCACGTTTCATTGAAGTTTCCTTTGTGAAGGCAGAGAGGAGGAAAAGAGAGATGCAAAGATTTCCTTTCCTATGGCGTAAAGTGCGAGAACTTTCCATCCTGCTAAAATGAGTGCAGGCTCTGGAGAAGAGATAACAGAGGGAGTGAGGAACTCCAGGGCATCTGGGTGGGGACAGGGAGTGGCACCTGGTGTCACCTGTGGAGTGAGGACACCCCTGGTATGGGGGGAGCCGCCATTTCTGTCTCAGCACAGTTAGACACTGTATGGCAGCTCCTCGACTCAGTAGCGGTGGGGGAAATGTTCCCGCGGACACACTGGGCTACTCAAAAGCCCAGAACACTGCTTTGTTTAACTATGTTGATACTCTAAGCCGTTCTGGAAGGGCATTTAAAACTGGGACCCAGAGAAGGCAGCCTCTAAACCCATTCGCTTTCCTTTCATTGGCTCCGGGGCACCCAGGCATTTCACACCACTCCTGTAGGCAGAGGCCTATCTCAAACGGTGTGAGGCAGGCCCTCCCTTCTTCACCCAGCACTGACCTCGGTCATCCGTTGCCAAGAGTGCAAGGTGTAGCCACGTCTCCTCTAGGTCTACTGGAGGAAAGCTGAGGAGGTATAGGCCACAGAGCACAAGAAACCGCTCAGGTGAGCAGCAGAGAGGGCAAGGCACCAGGAGGCTAGGGTTGAGCAGCAAGCCACCAGCAGACCAAACAGCCCTTCCCTTAACTGCCTGATGGCCTGAGAGGCGGCTGGGGGCTCAAATTAAATCAGGGCCTCTTAAGTCAAAGGGCACACATCTGGGTAGATTTGTCTCCAGCACAGCTGGGACTACCCTGTGAGTCAGCGGGCCTAGGAAATGAACAGATGGCAAGGAAGCTGTTCACTGTGGCGAGCAGAAAGGTCAGTAGGGCTCCCAGTGTGTGACGCTGGCCACACGAGGACCACAGGACAGGACTAGTCATTAGGTTGTTGGCTGTTGCGCTGACCACGCCCATTGTCATCGGGGGACGGGCCTGTTCAGTGAGCCGAGCAGAAGGCTGCGGTGATTGGTAGTGCCTTCCTTCTGTATTGGCTAAGTCAGTTTGCACAAAGATGACGGGCTTATATTTTTCAGCCCATTATGTCGATAACGATGCAGTCACAATCATCGGGTTATCATTTTCCCCCAAGAAACTTACATAATCAAGAGGTAAATTAAACGTCCAGATCAGTACTTTTTCCTACTTTCTCATCTTATTCCCTTAGAGCAGTCAACGTTGATCAGACCCAGAGCACGCTGGGAGTGCCGTTAGAAGGCAGGTGTCACTGCGGAGTGACAGGGACAGGCTTCATTCAAGACCCTCTATCTTCATGTCAATCTAAGACAAGTGTTTCTTGGAGGTGGAAACGCAGGCAGAAGTGAGGACGGAAACTGCTTCTTACGGCATGAGGCCTCCTTCCTTAGGGCTGCAGTAAGACACTGAAATACTGTGAACTCATCAGTCTACCTGGCACCTACTATGGCATCCAGACTCAATTCTGAGCTGGCTATTGTTAATAACACAAAAGTGATTAAGGCTGAGGTATGCCTGGTCTTTGGTGATGGGACTGTCAGGATGGAATAGGTCTGGGGTAGCGTTGGCAAAATGCAAAAATTAAACACAAGAAAGTGCTTGAGACCAGAAAAGCAAAGTCCCCGGGAAGGACTCAAGCATGCTTCGAGGCTTTTTTTTTTGGTTACTAAAATTCTAATTTATCAAAAAAAAAAAAAAAAAGGGGGGGAACATATTCAGGCTTTCCAGGTAGGTAGTTTTATGCCTTTCTTGAGCAAAGGTTTCCATTTTCCAGTTCCGACACTGCTAGCGGAAACTGAAAAACAATACGGCAGAAATGGGCATCGTCGAGACTCCCGTTTGCCTAAGTGATTGAACAACATCCTCTTTAGTGGTTCACACGGCGACAGCTGACTAGTCTTAAAGTGCTTCTCAGAACATCCACCTCTCCGTCATTCGAGTTTGGGTCGCACACTGTTGTCCACCACTTCTCCCATCTTCTCGGCTATAAGTCCCATGTTTTTGGTCAGGTCTTTGAGGTGGCTCTCATGAAGCAGCTTTTGCGTGAGGTATTTCTCCCTCTTGATCTTGCTCTTCGTGATTTTCGACACATCGGGAATTGCATACGAAATGAAAAACTTCACGGAGTAGATGATGTGCTGTGGAAGAGAGGGAAGACAGCGTTAGAGGGGGCCGCCGAGCTCCTCAAGACTGTCATCATGGCAGTGTGTTGGGACAAGACAGATAGTCTCAAAGCAACAGCATGTAACAAATGACCGGTCAGCGTTCATACAGCCTGTGTTTTTTTGGTACGTGGAGAGGACTGTATCCTAGCGTGTGCATCCTCATCCACATAATACTACTTATAAAGGTGAAGGCCAGTGAATTCCTTGTCATCCAGAGCATGGGAGACTGAGTCTGAGGCCAGTCTAACCTATGTAATAAAAATAATAATAAAATGACTGCCTCCAAATCCTCTGTAAATTATAAAGTCCAGCCACTGACAGACTGTTGCATTTTGTGTACTTTTCCCTGTTCCTTTCCCAAAGGTCAATATTATCCTATATTTGTAAGTAAATTTACTATAAAAAATACCAAAATATATATGTATTCACTATTAATGTATTTCACCTTACTTGATTTGAGCTTTATAAAAATAATATTTTATAGTAGTTTAAGAATCTTTTTATATGTTTTCCATGTATGTATGTATGTATGTGTGTCTGTGTACCATGTTTGCACAGTGCCTGTGGAGGATAGAAGGGGGCATCCAAGCACCTGGAACTGGAGTTACAAATGGTTCTGAGCTGCCACTGGTTGCTGGAAACTGTTTCTGGGTCCTCTGCAAAACTGGTGAAACTTCTCTCCAGCCCCTTTACATAGGCTTCAGAAAAATGATGTAGGAGGGTCTTCTTTCTATGTGTTGCTTTCATTGGTTAAATAAAGAGACTGCCTTGGCCTTTTGATAGGACAGCAGCTTAGATAGGTGGAGTAGAACGAAAAGAATGCTGGGAAGAAGGCAGAGTCAGGCAGGCTCTTCTTTCCGAGACAGACACTGGTTAGACTCATGCCAATAAGCCACAGTCAAGAGGCAATACAGATGATTAGAAATGGGTTGAATCAATATGTGAGAGTTAGCCAATAAGAGGCTAGAACTAATGGGCCAGGCAGTGTTTAAATGAATACAATTTGTGTGTTGTTATTTCGGGGTATAAGCTAGCCAGGTGGCCAGGAACTGGGTGGCAGAAAGCAGCCTGTTGCTCCTTTTACAACAGAAAAAAATTCAAAACTAGTTTCTAAGATTCTTCACTGGCGTTTCGTAGCCGGCTCATTTACTTCCACTGGTGGATAATGCTCCTGGTGAGTAAGCCCTAACATATTTGTTCCCTATGTAGGCATTGGGCTGCTTTCCAGTTCTCGTGTCCTTGTGAATATGTAACTCCTTGAATCTTCTCTGTAAGTTTAAGAGCCCGAAGCTAGAGGGGGCGCTGCTGAGACACTTGGACACATGAACGGCCAGGTTTATGAAGTAACAGACCACTTTCCCCAGCAGTTGCACTGGCTCAGCAGGCACCCACATCCAGTGCTTTCCTGAGCATTTGCACTGGCTTGGCTGGCACCACCAGCAGGCAGTTTCAGCCATGCTTCTTCTTGTCAGCATTGGTGGCATCTCCCCACTTTTTTTTTTTAAAAAAAAAAACTTGCTAATTTTCTGATTTGCAAGTGAACCATGACTGGTCTTGCTTTGTATTTCTGTGACTGCTAATGAAGTTAAACTTCTTGTGTTAGTCTCCAATTCTAAAAAGTCCTTTTGGTTGTGTGGTTGTGTATTTTTGGTGCACAAAGGGGATAAAGATGAGTTGCCATAAAAACACTTAAAAATGGATTAAGATGAGTTTCTATAAAAATACATTAAAAAATGGATTGTGCCTAGAAGTGTCAAGAACTGCTTAGAGCCTTGGGAGAACCTGGACCAGTGCAGGCCCCCTGAGTGTGACAGGACGCTGAACACATCACAGAGACGCTATGCTGAGCAGTTTGCACATAAATCACTCGGCAAAGGGTTTAAGGACCAAGGGAATATGCAGGTATCAGGAGGGCAGAAGTCAGGGCAGGGGAAGCTTCCAGAACATGATCTGGAATGGCAAAGCTGGAAGAAGGAGTGATAGTGAGAACCACAGACATAACAGGATGGTGTGAGATCTTGGACGGCACCACAGGGTCTCTGACTTTTGCTCTGAGGTCAGAGCACAGTGGTCTCCAGGTAGAGACTGGTTCCCAGCCAGGCAAGAAATGATGGTGCCTCTGGCCTGGTAGATCTTGGTGTCCATACAGTTTCTCCAAAGGCCTATGTTGAAGGTTGGCTCCCAGCCTGCAATTTGGTTGAGGGGATGGGATTTGGCAATAGTGTGGGAGTATTGTCTGTATTCTGTCAATCATGTATTTTAATAAAATGCTGATTGGCCAGGCAGGAAGTATAGGTGGGTCAACCAGACAGGAAGTAGAGGCGGGACAATGAGAATAGGATAAGGCTAGGGAGGAGGAAACTCCCTCTGCCATTCCTGCGCAGACCACCGAAGAGGCAACAACATGTGAGCTGACAGCTGAAAGAGGTACCAAGCCATATGGCTAACATAGATAATGATAATGGATTAATATAAGTTACAAGGACTAACAAGTAGCCTGACCTAATGGGCCAATCAGCTTTATAACTTATAGAGATCTCTGTGTGATTGATTTTCTCTGGGACTTGCCAGCTGTGGGGTACCAGGCGGGAACAGATACCACAACAAGCTGGCCCCTCATGCTACATGGCAGGAGGAGGTTAGGTTATTGTTCTGGGGACACCGGGACTCTACCCCTACTTATTGGCTGCCATGAGGGGAGTGGCTTCCTCTCTATAGCCTTCCCCTGGTTTGGGGTGCCACCTCAGCAGAGGCCCAAAGGAAGAAAATAACAGCCGGAGTAAACCTGCTAGTATCGCTACAGCATCACGAAGCTAGCCAACACATGGTGAAAGCAGGCAAGGCTCCAAGCAGAGGTCAATGGCCTAATGTTGAGGAGAAAGCCAACAGGCTTGGATGCTGGGTGAGAGAAAAGGAAAAGGGCACGAAGGACTCAAAGAACACTGTCCGAGCATCTGGCCAGATGAAGACGTTACAGCGCAGAGGAGTAGACTGTGTTTGGGGCTGAGGGACAGTCTGGGCTTGACTAGCGTGGGTATGAGAGCTCATGGGAGTAAGGCAGCTGTCTGGAGGGAACTAGGCAGACAGGTTTGGTGGTGCTGGGCTCTGGGAGTCGAGGAGAGAAGCTTGTGTTTCTCACCCTTGAGGCACGATGGCAGGCTATTTGGGATTCTCCTGCGAGTGTGATGTAGCCACTGATACAGACTTACCCCAGTGCCACGTTCAGTGTATCCCACAGCTTTTGGCACGCTTGTTTCCACTATCATTTGCTTAGAAGTTAAAAGAAAAATCCCTTCTTAATTCATTTGCTGGTTTGTTGGTTGTCTGCGAATATGTCATTTAATTTCTGTGCACATGTGTACTTTCCCGGATTTTTCTGACTACTTTCTCATTTAATTGCACTGTCCTCGGGAAAGCCACTTGATAAGATTTTAATTTTTAAAAACGTGCTGAGACTTGTTGTGCGGCTTCCCGGGTGACATGCCCTTGGGGATGCTGCTCTGGAGAGGAGCAGAATGCATGCATCACCCCGGGCGCAGGGCAGTGTTCTGTGCGTGTCGGCCAGGCCCACTTGGTCCAGGGTGTGACCTAACTGTGCAGCTTGTCACTTTTTCGCAGAGATAGCTGAAGGTGTGGGCTGATGCGCGTCTGTCTTTGACTGACAGCCGCTTTTCCCTTTGAGCACACAGATCTTTTTTATGCCAGAAGATACACTATTGTGGATGCATTGTCTGGCGTTGTTACTTCCTTTGGCTGAACTGATCCCGTTATCATTCTCAATTTTTCTGCTTTTTTTTTTTTTAAGTGGTTTCCTGAAGCTGAACGGAGATGCTTCATGGAAGAGTGAGAGGTCGGCTGTCCTGTGCTCACTGCTGGGTAACATGGGCGGAGACGCTGCTAAAGGAATTCACCACCAGACAGACCTGGAGATGGCCACCTCAGCCAGAGCAGAGGCCAATGACTTAGGCAGCGAAGGAACGGCTAGAGCTGAGGGGGAGAAGGGAGGAGAGAAAGGAGTGTGGAAAGCAAACACTGCCATGCCTTTGGGGACCCTGACCTCACTCAGGGAAGAGCCGTAGAGTAGAGTTGGGGAGCACAATAGGGAGTGTGATGGAAGGGGCCCAACAGAGGAAGGGCAAGACTCATCTTCTCCAAATTCATAGGGAGCGGCAGCCAGGTGTGATGGAAGGGGCCCAACAGAGGAAGGGCAAGACTCATCTTCTCCAAATTCATCTCTGTAGAGGTTGCTAACATTCACAGGCAGTGGGTTTCATTTCTGGTTAAAGCCAATATGGCGTGATGCTGTCTTTTAAAAATATCCTGTAGGTTCACTATACATATTCTACAAGGATTTCTTGTAGAATTTCTTGTAGAAATTTCTGATGAGAAGGACTTTAGTGTTCCTTTCTTTTCTCTTTAGAGTTTTGAAAATTTTTTTTTGTTTTGTTTTGCTTTGTTTTGTTTGAGACAGTGTCTTACAGTGTAGCTCTGGCTGGCCTGGTACTCGCAGGGGTGAGGCACCTCTGCCTCCCCAGCACTGGTATAAAAACATGCCGCTGTGTCCAGCAGTTTCCCCTCTGTGCCTACGCTTGTCTGTGTCTAGGATCTAGGCCAGGGATTCTCAACCTGTAGGTTGCGACCATCGGAAAACACACATCTCCGATGGTCTCAGGAACCCCCGGCTATAAATTTATTTTCATTGCTACGTCATAACTGTAATTTTGCTCATGAACTGTGTCTCAGTTCCTAAGACCATCATAAAACACGTATTTCCAATGGTCATGGCACACACCTTGAGAACTTGTCTTCTAGGCTATTCTAGCCTCCCAGAAGCCAAGGAACACTTCCTCCTCTGTGTTCTCTGAAAGTTTGCCATCACTTCCTGCAAAGGCCTGTGGCTCACCAGTGGCTCCTGTTGTGTTAAACATTTCAGTTACTCCCTCTCGCTGCATTTGCAGGTTAGGTGAGCACTCTGAAGTACTAGAGCTGTCCTTGCCAGCTCTGTGGTTGCTGCGGAGACTCCTTCCCCCATTCTAATCTGTTTTCTTGGCCAGTCACCTGACTCTTTTCTCTGGCTCCTATCTTTGGTGAGTTGCACCCTCCTTTATGACATGTGTTGTACTTTCTGCTCCATGTCCTCCGTCACCCATTTTTTTAGTCTTTGGTGTTTGTTTTTTTTTTTTTTTAATCAGATTCCAAAGTCTCAGAATTTGTTTGATTGGTGTTTTTATACACGGCAGAAAACTTACCTACAGTGGCGTAAACAAGCAAGGGTTGATTTCTTTCTTTGCATAACAAATTTTGAGGCTTTGTAATTTGTTACCAGTTAATCCACTCTGAGAAAGAAAGTCATTGGCTAGCTCAATTGACAACCTACAGCTGTGTCGTTTTCTTAGCGCTAATTTGAGAGAGAGAGAGAGAGAGAGACACTAGAAGGAGTTGGTGTGCTACTTGCAGCAGCTGGGAACAGACACATCATAGCCTCACGGGCACAGGCCTTTCACAATCCAACATGCTGCTCAGCTCCCCAAAGGACGAGAGACACCCAGTTAGGACTGTGTTGAGTGGAATGGAATCTCCCTCGACGTGGCCCGTTTTTTAACATTTAAAGCAGACGGCCATTTCATTCAGAGCGTTATGGAAGGTCTGTTCTCAGGCCAACACTGATTAGTCTGTGTCCTAAGACAGTCATTAGCAAGCAGTAGGAAGGAAGGGTGATTCACTTCACAGAGATGCCAACACGTAAAGGACAGACAAGGCCTGGGAACACGCAAAGCTGTCGCTCTGAGAGCACACTCCTCTCACCTCCATGACAATGATAAAAGCCAGCTTGGCGGCGATCACGTGCCAATAGTAGATGTTGTGTTTATACTCCTGTGGGTGCCCGGGTGGGTTTCGGAAGTCACGGTATCTGAAAACACAACCAGGCATGTTAGCAGACAAATCTTGTGGATTACTATTGCAAACAAGAACCCAGTTTAAAACCAGAGTCGTTCTCAACACAACGACTTTTCAGGGGAACATCACACACATCTCACTTAAAGTTCAGTTTGGTATCAAATACCGGGAGAAAATTAACCCGTAGTAACTTCCTGAGCGTGTAATCCGAAAATGGTGGATTCTAGCTGTGTAAAATAAGGTGAATCTTCATAAGGTAACAAAGTATTTACATAGTTTTCCCAACTTTATCCCTGCTTTCTGAAAAGACATTAAACAATTCGGCTATCTTGGCCATCAGACCTGGCATTTCCACAAGGAATCACCACCTGCAGGTTAACTCTTCACCTAACTCTGTTGTCTTCATCGGGCTGCCCACTTCTGACTTCTCGGCTGTAAACTATTAGACCCACAAGACTGCAATTGCTGAGATCGGAATATGTGCAGTCCACTTGGACCAGTTCTTTTGCTCTGATGTCTTAGTTGTGTTACTGAAAATCTGAACCCGAATGGCTTTGAGCAGCTGAATTAAATGAATTTGCGTTTAAGAATCTGTAATAGAGAGAATCAATTTGCATGACCTACATGGTCAACAAACTACCAACTGGTAAGTGAGTTAGGGTGCACTATCCATGTTGACCTCCCAGCCACCAATGCAGAACACTGGAGACATCCCATTGCATCCATCCTTACGTTGTTGCTCAGTGAGGTGCCAGTGTGTCATCATTAGCTTTGGGCTGTCCTTAAGATGTCTTATTTCTCTTTCGTTTCACTGCTGGGAACAGAACCCAGGGCCATGCCCATGGGAGGCAAGCATTCCTACCGCTGAGCCACAGCCTGCATGCTTCTTTCTTTCTTCTTCTATTTTATTTTGCTAAATAGTTTTGCTTTGTATCCCAGGGTGTCCTTGAACTTACTGCGTATCCCAAACTTGCCTCTGCTAGAAGCAATTCACCTGCAACTACCTCCTCTGTGCTGGGGTTGCGGGCAGGCACGGCTACTCCTGCATTCATGATTTGTGTCAGCTCAGCAAGAACTACGAGCTGAGCTACATTCCTCAGCCTCACATGGCACTCTTAGAACTGAGTGATTTCAGTGTGTAAAACTCTCAGCCGTCTCCATTTCTAGAAGCCACAGACTCCTCGCCTCCATCAGTTTTATGTGTCCGTTTGCACGCCATTCAAATTTGGTTTAAAAGTTCTGCACTTGGTCTTTGTTAGCTTTGATTTGCTTGTTTGTTTTTGAGTATTACTGAAAAGAAAGCCATGTGAAAACTGTCTCTTAACACAGACTGAAATGACACCAGATAGAACTTACCACACATACCAAAGAGGCTTTCATAAGACGAAGTCCATTTTTAGACAGATAAATCAAAACTTGCCTGCACAAGGTATAGTCGCCAAGTCCAATGTATGGGTTTTCTTTGTCTGCATTTTTGAAGTCGGTGATGTTGAAGACAGAGAGAGTGTTGTTGATGTAGCCGTCCATGGTGTAGGAACTGTGGTCCCCATAGGGAGGGATGGAGAAGGACCAATAATACACCAGGCGGGGGATCATGTCTGATGTGAAAGCAATGATCATAGCCTGTGTTGTGGAAAACGAGAAAGGAGATGTTAACTTAGAGTGGTAGCCATGGTTCACTGTAGGGCAGAATCGCGGTTTTACCGAGTGGTGATTCTAAGTGTGAGGTATACATATTGAAAGCAGAAGACACTTTGGAGGGAGGTCTCCCATTCTACGGGGAGGCATGAGGGAAAGGCCCGATAGTTGGCTGCTGAGCTTGGGAGACACTTTAAACACCATTGGTTGAGATTAACTGCACTGTGGCACCATGAAGAACAGGACTGGCTTGTATAACTTGTGTGTAAATCCGTAATATCTAGTTAACCTTAGAGCTCTACCTGGGACAACCAGAAGTCTGTCATGATTTAGAATCAGCATGCTCTTGTGATATATTGTATTAGGAAGATAATCTTGTTTTATTAACTTATTTGTAGAATAAAGAATTTATATAAAACTGCTTTTTCATAAAAATCACTTGTCTCTCTCAAAGAAGAATGAGAATTGAACAAAATACCTCTCTCTTGATGCACAGTTATAAAATGGCCACTAACCTCACACTCCTTACCCCCAAGGTATCTTAGACTTACTTAGACAATCCATGGCCTGATAAACTATATTGGGTTTATTCTATTCCTCAGTCAGGAAACAAGGCCAGCTTTAAAACATCTAATCTGAGCAGCCAAACTTCCAAAAGATTAACTGGATAAAGTTCTGAAATCACAAATTATCGTATAACATGGTTTAGCATGTTCCTGCATAGAAAGAGTAAACAGGTCAATTATGAGTCTGTGTCTACCCCCAGGCAGAAGCATATTAGGCCGAAAGCCTATTTAGAACTACATGGACCTTCCCCAAAGATCTTTAATTTGGGCTTTCAACTCTGATATATAAAATTATTTTGCAGAAAGGACAAAAGGTATGCACTTTAGGCCAAGCACCAACTGAGCCCAAGAATAGACATGTTTTGGTGCAAAGTGATTTTTAATAGTATTCATCTGGACACATGGTTTAGTTGCAGTGAGACCACAAACAAGATCCAGGCAAAGCAAGCTAATTTCCTTGCTTTCTGAGATGTGAAGAATCAATCATCCCCCCGCCCCGTGTGTGTGTATGCATGCATGTGTGTCTGCTTGTCAGCAGTGAGGTGTGTGTGGGTATGTATATATGTATCTATGCATGCATGCATGTGTGTCGCCTGTCAAGAGTAAAGTAAGACAAGAAGATATGGCATTTGCCAGACTTCAGTAGATGAAGTTACCCTGCTGTCATTTAGCTCAATACTACCTTTTCACAGAATCACCAGAAGACATGCTTCAGGAAAGTATAAAAATTCCAAGAAAAAAGAAAATTCTCTCATTTTCTGACAAGGCACCTTTTCTCCCTGAATTGATCTGCTCTGACACACACTGCAAGAATACACATAACGTAGCTTGCCTCATTTCCCATGCTGTTCTACACACAAGTTCCATTTATATCAAAATAAATTAAAATTGCTCTTCAATAGCAGATGCTCTGGCAAGGCACAACAATGTCAGCTGCACTTATTTCTGGAACCATCAGCCTTAACTCAAATGACTTCACAGCACACGTCCGCTTGGCGTCTCCTGCCTTGGTGGCCTCTCTTTCTTCTTTTGTACACTAGGTGGTGACTATCATGTGGGGGTTTCAGGGGGAGGGTTATATATGTGGGGTAAGGGCTCATGTTTCACGGTTACCTGTGTGCATATTTACAATGCATTTATAAGTGTAACAAATGCTGACAGTGTGGACTGAAGGGTTTTCCATAGTTTAAGAAACAACCCAAATCTAGGAAAGGGCTTTTTTAGAGTATATTACAGAAAAAAAATAACCGGCAGTCCCAATTAGTTGGTGTGTGTGCATGTGTGTGTGTGTGTGTGTGTGTGTGTGTGTGTGTGTATGTGTGAGCCTGTGTGAATATACACACACACTCACACTCACACAGTGCTTTGGAAACCCAATCAATGCCCGATCTGTGTTCATGGAGTAGAGCCACGGCATGGACAGAGGGATTGTGTATCTAACACAATCACTCCAGAATGCTTGAGGAATCAGGAATTTGAACAACATCAATTTTTTTTATTTGTTTCTGAAGGTCAAACAAAAACCCTTTTAGTTTCAAACCTTTCTGCCAGAAGCTTCCCTAAAGCACACAGATCCACGTTCCTGCCCTGCCTAACGTACTATAGCGTACTGGCTGTGGCAGATTCGTGCTTTCTTGACTGTAGCATTTGAAAGGCCTTGTTGTCATGGCTCTAAACATCACTCTTCATTGTGAAACGCAGTGGGCACTGAAGCTAGGGGCTATTTGGGTGGAAAGAAACTGATTTAATCTATCAGTTCCCCAAAGCTAGAGGTAGGCTGCAATTCAGAAAACTCGTGGGGGTGGGGGTGACAGCTGTGTTCCACATAACTTGTTTCATTGTATCCAGTCAAGGGGGTGATGGTTTTGAGGTTCCTGTTGGTGCCTGTCAGAGTCCTCAGAGAGCTGAGTTAATGATGTCGAGTAATGAAGTTAAATAGCAGCAACTATGTGAACGAGGACCCAGCTCCATGTGTCTGCTGTAGCTCACTGACTTCCCAAACCATGCTGAGTACAGAATCATTCGTCTAACGAATATAAAACGGGGCTCTGAAGTGTACAGAGCCAAGATCACACAGCTCAAGCTGTGGTGTGGGAAGTGGAACTCAGATGGCCTGACTCCACAGCCACTTCCCTCCTCCGGAGCCTCAGACAGACACTGCCTCTCCCTCTTCTGCTTTCGCAGGACTTCGTTCATGGGGATTCAGCAACTGTGGTTTAAGAAGCTAAAATTAAAAAATCATTTGCTTGGCAAGCTGGCCTGGTGAGATTGGTGGTGAAATATGGGTAGAAATAACCCTGGTTTGGAGGATATTTGTAGGCAAGAGACCCTTTAATTGGCTGGCATTACGCTGCTCTGCCTAAAGGCTGCCTCTTGGCCTGCGCACAGACACACAGCCTGTACAGCCTGTACAAGCCAGTTGTGTTCTTTCCCGAGGTTGCTGCAGCCATGGTGCAGGGACTGCCCCACCTCCTGTAAGAGCTGTTTCCCTGGAGACAAGAGGGTAACTAACACCCAGTTAGGATGGCCAATTTCTCCTTCATCACAGTTTATATTTTATTCTATTCTATTTATTTATTTTTGGCTTTTCAAGACAGGGTTTCTCCGTAGCCACAACTAATATTTTTAAGATGTCATTTTAGAATATATAGTGATATACGGTGGGATGCTTAAATGAACCCCTATCTGTCTGTGTTTAAAAGCCTTTTACGTCATATATGACGTCATATCACTGTTTCTCTGGATAGAGACTTCAGCAGCAGGGGAGAACCAGTACTACCTGTGGAGGATGTCCTGATGGGGTGAGTCAATAATAATCATAAGCAATTAAAATGTGTTGTAAAAAGATAGTTGTACAGCGGCTAAAAGCCACCCTGGGGGCTAGAGAAATAGCTCAGCTCTTGTTGAGGATGCTTGCTGCTCCAGCAGAAGACCTGGGTTCTCTATTCCTAGCACCTGCATGGTGGTTTACAACCAGCTGAAATTTCAGTTCCAGGGGCTTCCACATCCCCTCTGGCCTCACGGAGCATCAAGCACACATGTGGTCCCCATACAAGCAGGCAAAACACCCAGACCATAAACATGACAGTGGAAGGAATACCCTGACAATCCCGGGCCTACTCACGTTGGTCACCACAGCCAGAATGGCTATTCCTTGCATGATGGGCTGCCACGCGCCGATGTCCCGGGCTTTCTCTGGCACCATGCGCCTATACTGAGTTGTTAGCTTCCACGCATCCACTCTTATTTCCAATATATTGTTCACCAGAGCCAGCAGGGGAGCCAGTGGGAAAGAGGCCACAAATAAGGTGACGAACCCAAACTGAATAACTGTCAATGGAACGGACACACATCATGGAGGGGAAGACAGACGGCAGGACAACATATTTCCCTTCACTCTTGTAAAGAAAGATAAAGGCAAACAAAGAACCCACCCGAGTGAGGGGACACATTCATGGCCAATCACAACACAGCGCTCACAACGAGACGGATTAAACAAAATGCAGATAGGAAACCTAGGAAAGGAGACTAAGTACAGCTCATTCCCTCTGTACACGTCCACTCAAAGGAAGCGCCATGTTGAAAGCTCTTTGACTCAACCACCGTTACCTTCTGGTAACACGGTCGAGTCATTCTAAGCATATTATCACCTTTTTATGTGAAGATACTATCAGAAGCAGATCGAGGCTTGGGATTTTAAAATAGAACAAAGTGGAAGTATCTAGTAATCAAGGAGAAACAGAAATGTGTGGCTGTGAAGACGATGTTCAGGGAATGGAGGAAGTGTGTTAGCGACAAGCAGACTGTGAGCTACAATGAACCTCTTCCCCCTTAAATTGCTTCTCTCAGGGTATTTTAACTCAGCAACAGGAAATACATGAAAATAGCCATCATTCTCTTGACTTCGGAAAATTAGCTTGGAGATGGGTCGAACTAACAAAACAAAGATGGAGAAGGCAGCCCAGAGACACGGGGGCTCACTGCATCACCTTGGTGCCCTTCACTATGCTGTCTGCCAACTATGAAGATGTCACCAAGGAGATCTGTGTCTATGACAGATAGAACCTATGTTCCAAACAGTATCCTCAGCTTCCGGTTTTAGGGTCAGTTGCTGTTCTTCTCTTTTGTTCTGCACCTTAAGTTCTTGGGGTGAGGACCTAGCACTCTGTCGGGCAACTTTGCCTAATACCCCAGAATTATTCAATCTCCAATCATGGGGAAATGTACTAGATAGAAAACAAAAACTTTGCTAGCAGCAGTAACAATAAGAACAAAAATTATAGGGCGCAGAACCTCCGTGGGCACTGAGAGTAGGTAGGGCAATACAAATGTAAGACTGAGTAGCAGTCGCATACATGCTTCAAGGTCAACAAATATCTGGGAGTACCAGGTCGTGCTTGGTAGCTGAGTCTAGCAGGGGAAGAGGCATTCATGTATACATTGGATTATGGGAGCCAGGGCTGCTTGGCCCTCCAAGAGCAGCCATGCAGAGGGAAGAGCTGACTGGCTCTGCTGAGGTCCACCAAGAGCCAGTCAGACAGGAAAGAAAGGGAAGGAGACATGGCTGGTGGAGGGCACGGGCCACCTGTGGGATGGTGGCATTGCTGGCGAGAGTGGGAGGACACTGTGAAAGTCACCTCAGCAGGACACCATGCCCAGAGATAATATTTATTTTCAGAGAAATGAGACAGGGACTCAAATGGTACTGAAAATTTTATCTTTCACAGGCTCGGAGGACTAAACACAGATTCCACTGTGTTATCAAACACAAAGTAACATTGTCTGTGCTCTGGAACTCAGGAAGCTTTCTAAGTCACTGGGAATTGCTAGGATGGCTACAAAGCATGGTAAGAATTTCGAAGTCTGTCTACAGCAGCTGTTATGATAGCATATATCGTGCATGTAATATAGAGTAGGATGAGACTGAGATAATTAGTTCATAACTATTTAACAGGCCCATGAAACTCTAAACTTCTGTTCATCTTCTCCCCAAAGCGTGGCTACGTAACCTTTCCCCTTAAAGCCATTCATGTAACTAATTAATTGGGGGGAAAAATAACCTTCTTTGAAGTCTTTGTGCTGGGGAGAGGCTCAAATAAATAACATTCTGTGCCCGGGAGCTACTACTATTAATGCTGATAACGGCTCTGGGAAGAGAAAGTTAGTAGCTGTCTTGCGATCCATTCCGTACTGATGCTGTGCCCTTAATAAAACCCAATCTTGATAAAAAAGCAAAAGCAAATTTCAAATCTGACCCCAGGCTGATGCACACACAACGTGGACTGTTTACTCAGCCAGACAAATCTTTCTGAGTGTTATGTTTATTTTCTAGAAGATATTTATACGTAGACTACGATTAAATAATCTCCCTCCTGTCTGCAGGAAGCACTGTCCTGGCAGATACAAACGCTATGCATACACACAAGGCCTGTCAGGTTCTTATGCCTGTTTTTCTGTTTTCCCAAGCTTAAAAAATTGTGATTTGTTGCAAAGGTTAGGTCAAAGGGCAGAGATGCAAAATACGAAATGGCTAGTCATCTTTCAGATATAAGCATGCCATTTACAATAGTAAGGTTAGTGTTTCTGATAAAAATCTGTTCTGAGATGCATCTATTTAAGGCAACAGAGCTCAAAACCGTGTTCAATTAATGAAGAAAGAGAGGGCCTATGTGGGCAATTCACAAATGGAAAAGACATTCAAGAGATGGGGCAGGGTCTGTGCCAGGACAGTCGAATGGCTCCTCTCTCATACGGTCACTCAAGGCACCGTATACAAACCCTGCCCAGAAGAAACGAGAGGCCATCTAAAGCAGGAGTGAGGTTTGAAAGGGGAAAGGAACCCTTCCTGCCATGAGGGACCATGTTCTCACAGGCTTGTCCAGTGACTCTGTTCTGGCTAATAGCAGTGCCCGCATGGACTCTGGCCTAAGCTCAGTGAATCATAACTAACGACAGTGATTGGGGTTCATTCACACACAGCACGGTCAGAACGCTATGAGAACTTATAGTGAAGGAGTACCTCAGGGAAAATCCCATTTCATTGCCTGGTAATAAATCCTTAGCTCTGAACAACACAAATACTAACAAAACCACACACAGACAGCGTATTTGAAAGTTTTGATTTTTCTCTGCTATATAATTCTGCCTGTTGGAGAAAAACATACTAACCCATAGCAATATGCTAAATAACTCTGTGGTTCAGCAACAGATTCCTTCCGCTCCAACACATAGCCCAGCGGATTTTACTGAATACTTACTCATTTCCAGATACTCATAGAACAAGCCCAGCTTGCCCATGGGCTGCAGATGATAATCCTGCTCCCAACGTGGAGTGATGTTTTCTGACCCTGAAACCCTCTTATATCGTCCAATTAGATTCATGACCCATCTGCCAGAAAAAAAATCAAATTATAAATTAGAACGAATATTGTCAGAGCCACATCATGATGTATTTCTTGCTGTCTCAAAGCTGAATATGTAATCCTCCCAAGAAATTAGTTTCTCCTCTGCATGCTAAATATCTTCAGTTTTCTATTTTTTCCATTAAAAACATTTTTTTTTCCTAGCATGAAAATTGTCAGTGAAAAAAAAAAAAAGCCAAACGCAGCTGGTGGTACCTGCTGCAGACGAGTTCTGTTTGTATCTGGGTGCAGGGGGAGCTGGGGATGCTCAGGTGACATTAGTATGAGGCTGTGAAGGGGACAAAGGGCTGAATAGCAGGGCTAGAACCTCCCAGCTAGGGACCAGGGGCTACAGACAGCCTGAGGCAGGAGCAAACCCGCCTTTGGCAGACAGCTCAAAACAGAAGCTCTTGTGGTCTCAGGAAGGAGGAAACAAGGCTGGAGCACTGGGGTGGGGTCTAAGAGCGAGGATAGGGGTGTTCTTAGGGACGTGAGGGGCTACGGCAGAACACTAAGCACAATTATAAACTAGGTCTCCAACTCAGCAAACACCTTCAGGACAACGGAAAGACATGCATGCCCTTTAGATCAGGGTGCGTAGCCAGCCCTGCACAGCCCTGCACACTGCCCCCGTCGAGCCATCTGCTTCCGCTTTCTGAACACCATGCTTCTTGTGTCCCTGATAAATGCTCCCCACCCTTTCCAGGGCAAGCTGCCTTGAAAGCAGACCCAAGATGGCAACAGAACTGGCCATGCACCTCCACCCCATCAAGAAACAGCTGGCTTCAAGTCCACCCATGCCTCTCCTATACTTCGGTTGTTAGACGACAGGTTTGTGTGGGTCTGGAATTCTGACACTCAGGACTCATGGCGGGACTGTAAAGACAAACACTACAAGAAAGCGGTACAGTGTTTCAGATTCGAGGCTGACGAGAGTTGGCTCGCTACGTACGTGGGGCTTCTCTCTGCTGCTCTCTTCAGTCATCCTGAACCTCCAGCAAGGCTTACCCAGGCTCATGCTCTTCCACAAAACATAGCCCTGGCTTCCCCATATCTCCTTGGCTTCCCCATCTCTCCCCACTTCCTCTGTAGGAGGCAGGGCAAACAGAGGAACTCAGACTCGGATACCCTTGAATCAGAACCTACATTCTCTGGCTTCCTAGCTGCTCTACTTTGGTAAAGTTAAAACATGCGGGTGTACACTGGCCAGGGTTGATGCCAGGATTAATGGGATTCATGACAGGTGAGAGGGCCAGCACATTTCCTCACAATCACAGGGTTTCCTGCTGGCCCAAACAAGCTAACCGGAAGAGGCTACTGAAGACGGAGCTATGATACTGGGACCTTGGTTTCCAGGTGAGGAATATTTGTGGACAGCAAAGCCAAGCCTCCTCTATGTCCATCCAAAGATCTGAGAAAGCACCAGAATCTGCGATGCTGTAGCCTCTCCAGCAGCCCTAAACACAGGTGGTATCCAAGGGCCACACCTAACTCAGCAGAGACCCCTCCTACCAGGCTGTCCTCCCACGTGACTCTTGGCCTGGCTTTAGGCCTCTTGCTCCATTTTCCTGAGCTGAATCACTCATCTCTAATAGAAACCCATCCATCTCTGCCTTGAGTCTTTAGAGTTTGTTTCCTGTTATTGTTGTTTTGATTTCAAACAAAACCAAACAGACCAAACAACAACAACAAAACCACACCTGGGCTGTGACTCTGGTGCCAGATCTCAACCTTGACAACACGTGAAAATTACCACAAATCTTTAAAAAAGACAAATGAACCCCACCAGAGGGCCTTTCCCTCTCCTGCCAAGACAAGAGGCAGAGGTTACAAAGTAACTTCTGTACAAATTTACCGTAACATTAACAAAACACGCACTACTAAACTTCCGTTTGCTAGGTTGTGATAATATTTTATATCTCATCTTCTCTTGGCCTTCTCAGATGCCATTGCTGCTTAGGTACATCCCCACCCACCAGCACGCATCCCTTGAGGGACATTTCACGCCTGAAGTCAACGTTCTTGTGCAGCGTGAGTGTGTGAAGAGCGAGTGTGGCCATGGAGGCCTCATGCACAGCCTCTCTTGAAGACAGGCATTTTCTAATGCAACAGTCCCTTCCCTGGTTATATAAGTACATGGTCATTTTGAAAAGATAAAAGTTACATAAAGGGAAAAAAATGTCACAGCCATCCCCTGGCTAAATATCTAAAGACATTAATGTTCTAGGTGTTTTAGGGTCTTTATAACATTCTTTAGTGTTAGCACCATCTTTTGTGAAGAAAAGAAAGTACTAGAATGCCCTGAATATCAGTGCTGGGAGGACCTGAGGGCTGACTTTCTCAGGGTTCAGCAAAACACTGTATCATTTATTCACTCAAGGGCTCAAGCCCAGCGCCTGCTTTGTACCGGGGGCCAACCTAGGTATAGGCTCCGTTCAGTCTAGGATCTGAGTTGAATGAATGCTGTGGATCTGAAATGACCACGTTTTAAGAAATTTTCAATCAAATACCCTTCACCGCGCTCTTTTGACATAGCAACCTCAAATGGAAGCCGTGATGGCTCTTCCTGGCTTGAATATTGTTCAGAGGAGTGAGGTTCTGGGAGGCAGGGGTAATGGGCACCCACTGTACCGGATTCTGTGTGGAATGAAGAGGCTAGTTCACACAGAAGCACAACCCCAGGGACACTATTCTAATCGAGACTTGGGGTTCTCAAGTCTAAAGCCAGGGAAGGAAATTAAAACCATGACATCATTATCTTTGGCCAGAATGGAAATCTTTGTAATTGTGAGATCAAGCTTACTTGAGGTCGGGATTAATTTAGGAAAGACGCCTTCCCCACTAACTTTTAAAACCTTAGAAAATAGCTCACTGTCAGGCAGTTACTCGTCCAAAAAAATTCAGTGTTAAATAATCTACTTGGCTCAGAAAATGCTGCTTTAGTAGTACAAGAATGGGTTAAGTTTTTTAAAAATACATTTTCATATTGAAACATCATGATTTGTGCATGACCTACTTTTACTTATCTGGAAAAACACGACTATGAACTTGATGAAAGGGAGGCTTGTTTTCTGTGTAGCAGGATTAAAGTTATCTCACAGCTAAAGCTGGAATCCTTTCCTGGGACGGGAGTGTTGTCTTAGCTTTGAGAAGGGCCTTGACAGCTCACACTGAAGAGGAAAAAGCCACAGTGATGTGGACGTTCGGAAGCCCAGCCAGCTAGCTGTCCCAGAGAGAACGCACCGAAACCTGGCGGTGCCAAAGACCACGATTCAGGGCAGTAAAAGAGACAAAACTGCATGTGGTGGGGAGCACAGTGAAGGACTCAGGAGGCTGCAGCCTAAACCAGGTGCTGAGTTGTGAGCAAGTCTATCCCACTGCATAGTGGGGTGGAAGACTTTACAAAGGAAGGATTTGAATCTTGAAATGTAAATTCTGAGTTTCCCTTCCTGCTTGAGTGTGCAGCTCAAGGCGAGGTGACACTCTACACTGTTGTTGACACGGAAGAGAAAAGGGTTCAAGGAGGAGGCAAAGTAGTACAGGGGGATCAGGTGTTTCGTGAAAGCAAAAATAGAAACCAGAAACCAGCTTGAAAAAGTAATCTTGTGGGCAGAGCATTGGCCTCCCAAAGAGGTTCCCTGCCCATCTCCAGAACGTCTGAAGAACACTGGGTTCTATGGAAGCATTGACTTAGGGCAGGAGACCATCTTGGATGATGGGAGCGGCAGAGGCATGGCAGACAGCATCCCAAGGGAAGGGTCTGTCTGGGTGGCTGCAAGACCAGAAAAAGCAAATGCTGATTACCTGAGACCTTCTGGAAAGGCCCTGGCTACCCAGCACCCTGGTATTAGCTCAGTGAGACCCACGTTAGACATCTGACCTCTAGGACTGAAAGACTTCGAACCTTATTTTAACCCATTGACTTCATAATAATTTGTTAAATTGCAATGGAAAACTATTATATCAAGGGTTCTGTTTGCAGGAAATGCAGACGGTGCTGGGCTGTCTACAGATCCCACAATAGGGGCCTTGCTAACTATCTGGAGGGCAACTGTGCCCTGCTGCTGTTCTCATTCACCCCTATGGTAACTGTTTCTGAAGCCTTGTAGATCACAGGTGATGTCTGCTCTTGACAACACTGAGTCTGGAGTCATGGGATCCTGGAGTTGAACCTCTCACTGCTAGGGTGATCTTGGGTAGACCATTTAACCTCTTTAAGCCACAGACCTTCATTAGCAAAAAGGCGATTAAAGTAGGATCTATAAATGTAAACTATACAAATGTATACACGCGCACATAAACATATAGATGGAAACACACAGAACTTGCTGCAGAGACCGGCACATATTAGGTGTGCAACACATTACTATTAACGACTTTTACATGCATGAGGGTGGGAATTCTACGTGGATGTGTGGTGATATGTAGTTCACAGTTCTAAAGGCCGTTTCTCAAGGGCCTCTGCTGAGTCAGTCTAAGAGGCATGTGCCACAGCAGGTGGGATTTCTGTTAAGTATGAAGATGACGGTCTTATAGAACTACTGTGTGTGCTTGTGTGCAAGCACACATGTGTACGCGTGCTTGTGCAGGAGTGTGGGAAGTCCAGAGGCTGGCATTAAGTGTCTTCACCGATCAGTCGCCACCTAGCTTTTTCCAGGCATGGTCGATCATCGATCCCAGAGCTTCCGGATTCAGCTATGCTCACTGGCCGCCCGGTGAGCTCGGGGGATCCTCTCGTCCCTATCTCCCCAGCGCAGAGGTACCAGGTGTGGACAACAATGCCTGGTTTTTCACATGGGTCCTGGGGATTCCCAACTCCAGCCTTCATGCTCACACAGGAAGCACGCTGCAACTGGGCCGTCTGCTGAGCCCCCGCATATAATCATTAAACATGTATTAAACATGTATAAACCACTGGCGAGACCTTCTTGTCTAGAGCCATTATTTCAATGGATTCTATGTGCTTGAGGGATAGACGTAGGGCAACGTGAGCACATTACTTCACTGGGTGGGTTGACCTGTCCCCCGTCCTGACACCCAGGACCACATAGCTAGTACTCACGGGAGCAGCACTTCTTGTATGTTATTCCAGATGGCCTTCCCCCCCATGATGATTGTCAGCTGCGTGGTCAGTTCCAGGAGACAGCCACCCGGGTCGCACTGCATGTTACAAAGAGGACAACATTCAGATTTCAGGGGTATAACTTGCAAAGGGGCATTAACATTAACACTTCTGCCTGTGCTCTTAGGCTAAACATCACTCAGGAATACACAAGGAAGTCACTGTTCACCAGGCAGCCGAGGGAAAGCAAGCGGCAGCTTCAGCTGCCTAGAGAGTTGCACGGCTCGGTTTTCGCACCTCTTCGTTTCTGTACTTGCCCAGCCAGTACACTGGGTCCCCTGGATAGCCGACGAACTTGCCCTTGAAGAAGGCGATGTAGAAACATGAGGAATAGTAGTTGACGAACTGGAACAAGAACATCTTCATGGTCAGGCTGTTCTCATAGTCAGTCTGGGTCCTTGGGAGTTCTGCGGTTAAAGCAACAGCGGAGAAAGACACTGAACTCCGGAACAGCTCTGAGACCCTAATCAAAGGCTTTGATCCCCGAGAGAGCACGCCGAAAGGAATACAATTCACACTGTTTCCGTTTAATCTGCTTTTCATTTCTTAATCTAGCCGCTGTGCTAATTCTGAGTTTACACACCGATATGAGTTCTGGTTCCATATAGACACAGTGTCCTCCAAAGGCAAGCAACACACATACACTTACTCACCGCTCCTTAAAATTTATAAATGTTTTATAATCAAATGGGCGAGCAGGGTTTGGGTCTAAAACCCCAGAGTTCATTTTGTTGTGGTGTTAGGGATCAAATCCAGGACCTCCGCCACTGAGCGACATGTCCAACCCCACAGAAAATTAGCTGTGAACTGCCAAGCAAAGGCAATTCTTTTGTCCTCGGAGTTATAAGGTCTGTTGGAAACAGTGGAACAGGGGCAATTGGCTGGAGGCATCTGGGAAGCACAAAAGGTTGTCCCTCTTGCTATGAATCTCAGCCAGTCTGTCATTCTGAGAATGACCCGGATGCAGGCAGGGTGCGGGAAGTCCCTAACTCTAGTCATGAGGCAGCTGCCTGGGATGCCAGCCAACCGGAAGCAGCACTCATTACATCAGGCAGAGCTGATGAGAACTGTATTAACGCGGACAGCATGGGGGAATGCCACACACCCGTGTGGCAGCTTGTCTCTCTTTGACTGGAGAGCGTACTTGCCACTGGAGCCGCGGCCCTGTTCCACTTGTTTGCAACAAAGAGACTATTTACTTTCAGCAAGAGAACACATGATCTAATGTCATCAGACATATCCTTCACCCTGATGAGTTTACGGACAGTCCCACCATTGTGTCTGATGGTCCCGACTTCTAATACAGAGACGTACACAACCTACTTTCCATATGGACTAGAGAGAATACATTTACGCTCAAAACTTCCTAAGAATTTTAACCCACAGGGATGAAAACAGCGAAAGGTTCTCTATCTCGGCCATCACTCCAGCCGGGCAGGACCTCACCGAAGTTGGTGATCATGATGGCCACCCTCTCGTAGATAGTGTTCAGGATCATGATGATGATGAAGCTGATGATAGAAGCTGTGATGGACGTGGCCATCTGCGGTGTCAGGTATTTCTGGATGGGGTCGGTCCCGTTTGGGTTGTTGGGGAGGCTGGCAGAGAACACAATGAACACCGACAGTCTGTAGACGATGATGCCGATCACGGAAGCGATGATGAGCAGGATCTGAAAGCACCAGGAGTGGCAGCGTGAGCCTCAGCGGGAGTCGGATCGGCACCGAGACTGGCCTGGCGCTGAGGAAAACAGGGGCAGGTGCCAAATACAGGACACCTCACGGGGCCCAAAGAGGGAACATCTACCAGACTGGGCCAGGCAAGAGGAGACATGGTACCCTTTACTACATACATATTCTCTACAACCATCCTAAAACTAAGAGAGTGCCAAGAAAGTCTACATTAGAAGGAGAGTTATCTCCAGACGGCACAAGAACGGAGTAACATTCTGGGTGGAAGGAGAGTTCACGATCATGGAAGCAATGAGCATGCCCCTTGTGTGACTTCAGCCATTCTGCTCCGCGGAGAGTCATTCCTTCCAGCAGAGAGGGAGTCACGAAGAGTCAGCGTGGGCTGGCTTTGCCTGTACCTGAGCGTTATCACTGTCTAACTGGAGCACTGACCAAGACACTGGGCCGCTGGTTTTGGCAGCAGGACTCAGCTTTCAGAGTTCCTGCTTTACACATTCGGGTTCTCCTGAGCTCAATCACTCACACCTGCACCCCCAATCGGACCTGCTGTATTTCTGAGTCCCACTTCACAGGGCCTCTGGGACACCCGGGTTCTCTTGAGCTCAGTCATTCACACCTGCACCCCCCAATCGGACCTGCCGCATTTCTGAGTCCCACTTCACAGGGCCTCTGGGTCATCCCCTGCACAATCTGCACGTAGTAGAATTTTACTTTCTCAGTAAACAGGTCTGCTCTCTCTGGTCAGCGTTAACTGCATGTTAAAGACGCTTTCCTTGCTTGATACAAGAGTATTTAGACCAATGGTTCTCAACCGGTGGGTCGAGACCTCTTTCACAGTCTGAAGACCCTTCCACATTGGTTGCTTGAGACCATCAGGGATATCCGATTTACATCACGATTCCTAACAGTAGCAAAATTACAGTTATGAAGTAGCAACGGAATAATTTTAGGGATTGGGGGGTCACCGCAACATGAGGAACTGTATTGAAGGGTCACAGCATTCGGAAGGCTGAGAACCACTGGTTTAGACACTCTTGGAGATGCCCTATATCAAGCTGTTCCCTATAGCTTCTTTTTTGGATATTCTTCAGAACCAGGGACTCTGAGTGCTCATGATGAGAGCCGGGGAAAAGCTACAGAGAAGAGGAACTCAGCACCAAGCAAGGCACAGCACAGGCCAGCACACGCAGAGCAAGAGACAGGGGTGAGCTATAGACTCCTGCGTATGAACCCCAGCTCTGCCACTGGCTGTGGAACCTCGTATAGATTAACCTCAGCATCCACTTTCCTCAGGCAATGGGCAAAAGACTACAGGGAGAATACCATGCCAAGGCCTAGGAAAAGCATTGGGTAGCATTAGCTGTGATTATGGGGACCAAAGAGTTAAAGAGACATTTCCTTACTTGTGCAATCTGCGTACAGAGAAGGCATTGTGTGTTCCTGTAATCTGGCTCATTATCCCCTCTCCTTCACAGTTAAGTCTTGTGAAATGAAAAGGATTGTGTGTGTGTACGTGTAAATTAGCTGGGGCTGAGAAAAACTGGGAAATGTGGTGTCTTCCTCCCCCAGCATAATGCACACAGGCCATCCAAGCCTTTCTAATAATCACCCCGCAATCCCTTTGCAGGTTACTCATCACCAGAGCAGCCTTGAGGCGCGTACAGCCAACCTCACCGCCCTGCCGCTACTGAATTCTCCTAAGCAGTCTGGACAGGAGGCAGTGTCAGAAGGAGGAAATACAGGCTGAGAGAGCGAGAATCTGTTCTGTTTGAGCTGACAGGAAGGGAAACAGTTGGAGTCAAAAACAGACCCTGGCAGCTCGGCCTCCCCCTTGGCTTGAGTAAGACTCTGATAGCTCTGATGACAATCCCGGAAGGCCTCCACAACTTTCCAGGCATCTGCTCTGAGCAGGGCACTTTCTCCCCTTCGATTTATCTTTTTCTGACTCTAACTAAGACATTTTTTCAGACTCAACTGTAGGGCGTGCTCACTCTAGAGAACCTGCAAGTGTCCCATGGTGGAGAGACCTAGAGCCTGTCTAGGAGCTGTACTCTGTAGGGTCACCCTCTCCCAAACTCTCAGCCTCCTGGGTGTCCACTGGATGCTACCTAGGTTACAGCCACCAGCCTTCGGCAACACTGAACCTCAGCCCCGGAGTCCAGTCTCAGGAATCGAAACCCACCTTCCCCTATTTTCGTTATCAAAGACTCCAAATGGAAATTGCCTTTATCACCTACAGTTTAAGGAAATCTTTTAATTATAAAAAAGTAATATAAAGAAAAATAGGCAAGATCACTCACTATTAAACTAAAAGCAAAATTCTTTCAGAACTATGCCTTATTGGCATATTAAAAGCCAGCTTTCGCATTTTTGTCTTTCTCTTTAACTCATCATAAACCTCAAGAATTTCACACATCATGGCTACTTCATGTACATACCTTTGCAAGGATGTACAATGTTCCATTGTCTGGCTAAGTGTGAAGTAGGATGGGCATTTGTGGCTGTGGTGTTCATGTGTGTATAGGACTGTGTGTGCACATGTGTTACAAAATGGGATAATGTCTCTGAAGAAATCTTACCTCTCTGTAACCCTTTCCCTTTTAGGACAAGATCTGGCTTAGCTATGTGACCCAGGCTGACTTGAAACCATCCTGCCTTGGCTCTGTGAATACGAGGGTCACAGATAAGTGCAATCACTCTGGATTTTGATATAGTTCTTGATTCACAGTTTCTAAAAGCTAAACTAAGTTAGTGCATATAAATTTTTCTTTCTAAGTATATCTTTTTTGTTTTTTTGTTTTTCCAAGACAGGATTTTTTTGCGTATCTTTGGCTGTACTGGAACTCACTCTGTACACCAGGCTGGCCCCGAACTCACAGAGCCTCTCCCTCCCAAGTGCTGGGATTAAAGGTGTGCACCACCACAGCCAACCCAAGGACATCTTATTACACACTGTCAACCTGCTTTCTAGGAAAGATGGAGAAACAAAACCACTTGTCCCGGTGGGAGGGGCTGACACTGTAGCTGATCACCCAACATGGGCATCTCCACGGAGGCGGAAAGGAGAATGTCATTATGATGTGCGCTAATCCTCCCAGGTGAGGATGGTTCCCCGTATGGATCACTGCTTTTCTTGGTTGGTACACACATATGCATGCCGTCACCTGCTGCTGAGCCGCCGCACCTGTCTCCCGGCCGACCTGGGCTCCGTCCTTGCATCACGCCTTCTCTGTGTTTGTATTTCTTCTGGTATTTTGTTTAAATTCAGTGTGTCGAAATCTTTATTTTGTTCTGGAATGCCTTCCACTGCCAGCGAAGGTCAGAAAGTCATTCTAAACCTACAGACTGCACTCACTCACATTTATTTCTTGTTTATGGCTTACAGTTTAAAAAGCATTTTGGAATTTATTACAGCCCGTGGTTCAAAGAATGACCCTGACCTTTCCTTCCCCACCAGCGAGCAAGCATTCCCACTGTTCGTTAACTCAGTCTGGATCCATAACCCTTCCTTCCTTATGCATTAAATCACACAACGGAGCTTGGATCTGGCTGTCACATCTCATTCTTTAATCTGTTTATTCCTAAGCCGAAGCTCTCATTAAATTGTATTAATAATATATTTTAATTAATAATAAACCAGAACTATTTTGTATTTTGTAAAGTCAGGTATTTTTAGCAATGTTGTCCCCCCCCACCCAAAAAAAATCAGTTTTTAAAACTTCTTTTCCTTTTTTTGGTTTTGTGCCTTCTTTGTTGGCATATCTTTTTGTTATGAAAATCCCTGCAGTTTTAAGTTTAGTTGCTGCTGTTGAGTTTCTGAGAGTTTTACTGCCTCCCACTTGGTTTCTTCAGTAGCAGCTGGAAATCCTGACCTGCTGACCTGATGGCAGGAATGGGGTAGAAGGAACAAAAAAGCCACAGTGCACAGGAAGGTGTCCCAACCTGGCAGTACTCCATGTGGCAGCCAGGGAGCACTCAAGAGCCATCTCTCTACATGACACCATGGAGCCACCACACCTCTGCGTAAGAGACCGCATAGACACCTGGCTTGCACTTTCCTTGATTTTTTAAAAAATATTTATTTATTTATATGTGCACAATATTCTGTCTGTGTGTATGACTGCAGGCCAGAAGAGGGCACCAGACCCCATTACAGATGGGTGTGAGCCACCATGTGGTTGCTGGGAATTGAACTCAGGACCTTTGGAAGAGCAGGCAATGCTCTTAACCTCTGAGCCATCTCTCCAGCCCCTTTCCTTGATGTTTTAAATGAGATACTAAAATAATTGGCATGTAGTAAAAAAAAATTAATTAAACATAAGCTTGTGAGAGTTTCTTACCCAGAAGAAGACAGCGCTTGTACACAGGGCGACCCGGATACACTTCCCACAGGCAGTAAACGGGATGCGCTCCTCCTCCTGATGAAGAAGAACAGCTGGTCAAGGGGCAACTCCAATAAAGCTGCTGCTGTCTCTGGGTGTGTCAACAGACCTCAGACTTAGCAAACAACAAACAAAGCCCAAGTCTGCAAGCATACCGTTCTCACTCATAGCTATGCAGTTAACAATCTCAAAGACACCAGGCCAAGTGCAGCATCTGTTTGCTTGGTGCTGGGCACCGAACTCGCTTGGCATGTGCTCTCGGCTATCAGATCTGTGGGTTTTAGTAACGCTTTACGTGTTAACGTGGTGCAACCTGAATTTTTGGAGCATTTCCACCTTATAGCTTTCTAAGAGAAGAAGACATGGCACCTCCTACATTACCTCAAACAGCCAGAGTGAGAACCTTGGCTGGCATTCACTCTGGGCCAGGTACTCTCCTGAGTTCTACCCATGAACTCTGTCAATGCTCACTCCATTGAGATGAGGAAACTGAGGCACAGATCCAGGATCACCCAGCCCCTAAACTCCTCTCCAGCCCAGGGAGGACACACGAGGCAGCAAAGGTGACATGCGGGATAAGGAAGGTGAGATTCCATGCACAAGTTAGCAAGCTCTATCTCACTGGCGATTTAATTCATCAGTTGGCAGTTTTAAACGACCAGACCATCTCTGCTGTGGCTCTCTGCAGGCTTTGTCATGACTTGAGTGTCGGCTTTCATAGTGAACTATCCAACCACAGGCACTGCCCTGTCCTCTCTAGCAAATGACAGCCATTATTCAGAATGGGGGTTCCCTGCATCCCAAGAGACAAATGCTACCTGCTACGCTATTTATAAAATGAGGATGCTCAAGTGTCCCCCCTGCCCCTGCCTTCTAGCACCCACATCCTGAAAATCTGGGCTAATTTAGAAACCTACAATAGGGGACATTCCTCAGACAGGAGTCACTTTTGTTCAAAACTGTCTGTTCCCTCAGTGCTGACTACGGGCAGCTCTGAATTCCCTGTGTTGACAGAAAATATGGAAGACTCAGAAATCAGCTCTTTGGGGGCTTGGGGATGAACAGGGCAACACGTAGCATTATTTCTCCTTTCTTTGCAGTAGTAGTTGTAGCAAATATTCTCTCCCAGTGACAAATGCCTTACACAGTGCTGGCCCGCAGTAGGATCTCGGTCTGTGTTCTCCTTCTTCAACCCCTTCTGACTTTAGACTAAGAGCCACAGTATTTTTTTGTGCCCATCCCAAGCAGGAGGGCCAGTGACTGAGCACCGGAGAGGGACAGCTAGCTCAGGATGCAAACTGACTGCCAGGAAGAAGCTGAGACATCTGTAAATGCCAACATTTCTTTCCTTACACAACCAAGCCATTCTCAGTCTCTCTAAAACATATGTGCTCTACCATTATTGCAAGAAGAGAGTGTCTCCACATGCACTGTCCTAAGCAGTGCTCAGAACACATCTGGGATACAAGGCACCTCGGAGATGCCATAATGGGCTCAGGCATCTGCACTGTTCAAGTCCCATGACGGCTGGGTGGATTGTGTGGTGAACCACTTCAGAGAAAGCATTACAATGCATCGCCTTGCTGAGAACTGCAGGAGAGCACTGCACTGCATCACTTTACTGAGAATTGTAGGAGAACACTGCACTGCATCACCTAGCTGAGAACAGCAGGGAGAGCGTGCACTGCATCACCTAGTTGAGAACTGCAGGGAGAGCGTGCACTGCATCACCTAGCTGAGAACTGCAGGGAGAGCATGCACTGCATCACGTTGCTGAGAACTGCAGGGAAAGCGTGCACTGCATCACCTAGTTGAGAACTGCAGGGAGAGCGTGCACTGCATCACCTAGTTGAGAACTGCAGGGAGAGCGTGCACTGCATCACCTAACTGAGAACTGCAGGGAGAGCATGCGCTGCATCACGTTGCTGAGAACTGCAGGGAGAGCATGCACTGCATCACGTTGCTGAGAACTGCAGGGAGAGCGTGCAGTGCATCACCTTACTGAGAACTGCCAGGGGAGCATGCACTGCATCACCTTACTGAGAACTGCCGGGGGAGCGTGCACTGAAGCAGGACAGACATGTACCTGAGTGATCTCGTTTATTACCACGTGGTTGCACTGGGCTTCATACTCTGGTCGGGGCTGTTCCTCCTGCTGGAGCTCAACGGTGTCCCATTCATACTCCAGCTCTGCCTGGCGACGCTTCCAAAACTCCAAAAACAGCGTAACTGACAAGAGAGAAGAGAAGAGGACAGCATGGCTCATTGAGGCAGGTGTGGAATGCCACGCCGGGAATGCCACTTCCACTCTTGGGGTGAGCGCAATCTATTTATAGATTTAAATAACATTTAAAAGCCAGAAAATGTTTTCTTTTTTAAATGAAAATGTTGGTAATTTACAAATACTGTGAAACATGATGGTGGGGAGGGGTGAGGGGAATGATCAGAAGGCAAGCATGCATGTCAGACACAAAGCCCGCAACCCACGCTTCGCCAATGGAACACACAAATAGTTCACTATTCAAGAGTAGTCCATGGTTCGGCCTTTCCCTACACCCTCATTCTCCTCTTCTCCCCCCTCCTCTGGGACTGGGAGAGAAAGAAACACTTACTTTAGTGCCCTCTAAATAAACTAAAATAATATTTTTATATGAAAAACTGATCTATTTCTCAATTTTGTATAAATATAAAAAATAGGCATCATATTTTTCATATTTTGTAACTCAAAAAAACTACAAATGTTAAGTCTTAACTGAAGATGCAGCTTCCGGGTCAATTCCCTAGGCTTCCCGTGTTAGCCTACTGTTCAGATGCAGCTTCCAGGTTGATTCCCGAGGCTTTCTGAGTTAGCCTACTGTCCAAACCCTTCTGAAAACTCTAAAATGATCACAGTTCCACTCACAAGTGCTATCCAAGTGTCCACTACACGCTAAGAACAGAACAAGAAAAAGCAAAAGAGTCTCCTAGATGTATGGGAATGACAGGCACAGCAGACAGAGGAGGAACAGACTGTTCTAGACACACAACCGGGTCATCAACAGACAACCGGTTCTCAGCCTGTGCCTCATGGCTCTAGCAGGGTCACATGGCCCACATATCAACTATCCCACAGATCAGATATTCACATTATGATTCACAGCGGGGCAAAATTACAGTTGTGAAGTAGCAAAGAGAATAATTTTATGGCTGGGGGGTCACAAGATGAGGTTGCAGCATTAGGAAGGTTGAGAACCACAGCAGACCTTTCAGGAAATAAACCTTCCGGAGGAGGGGGGAACCAGGTCTTGGGATGGCTGAGGTGATCAGGTCATGGAGGAAGGCAGCAAATTTAGCTTCCTCCTTGGTACAGCTGCCCATGAGGAGTCAAGGAGGCCAGGGCACTAGGCGCTTTCCACTCTGGTTGTGACTGAAGGGTCATGGTGAGGACAGCCAAGTGACAGACCTCGTAGGAGGGCATATTACAAAGGATATTACAAGCCTAGAAAGGAGCTAGGCATTTAATAAAGGTTGGGAGGAGCATGGACGTGGTCTAGCATGAACACAGGCGCGGAAAGACCTGCACGCAAACACCAGAGAAGGTGCCAAGGATGTTGATGTGGCTGGAACGGATGCAGGTGTAATGAAGGGGCTCGAAGAAGGCAAGAATGCAGGCCAGGTTTCTGGTCCGAGCAGTGCAGTAGGGAAAGACATCTCCGAGGGAAGACACTGGGCCAGCGTGGCACGCTGAATGAGGATGACCCTCACCCCCAGGGTCATGACTTTGTCCCTGGCTGGTGGAACTGTTTGGGGAGGATTAGGAGGTGTGGCCTTGTTAGAGGAGGTGTGTCACAGGGCGCACCATTCCTAGTAAGCTCCCTCTCAGCCTCCTACTTGGGGATCAAGCCGTAAGCCTCACCATGACAGACTCTTAACCCTCGGAAACAGGAAGCCCACTTAAACATTCCTTTATATGTTTTGTTTTATCACAGCAACAGAACAGTAACTTGGACAGCCAGGGATGTTGTGAGCCTGTGGGCAGGCGTCTAGTCTAGGGGACTGGAAGGGCCAGCCATGCCAGGAGTCTAAGTGTCGGGGCTGGGGGTGGAGAAGATCACTAAAGAAAGGGTCTACAGTGGTAAGCCTCACTGAGCTGCAAATAAGAGGTACTGGGGAGCTTAAAAAAAAAAAAATCCCAAGCACAGGCAACAGCCCCGAGATTCAGGTTTAACTGGCTGGGAATGAGGAATGGTGTCTGCGCACAGGTGTTTGTTGCTACTTTTTCTTGCAGTCAAGGTTGAGAGCTGGGCCTGTAAAGCAGCGTGGAAAGCCAGAAGCTAGGAGGAGAGTCTGGGATGCTGGAAAAGGAGTCTGAGCTCAACACTTTGCTGGGGTGAAGGCCAATGAAGCACTCAAGCTCCCACTTCCCCAGCCTCGCTTGTGTGACGACCCCACCAATGGTCAGCCGGAGCAGAAGTGGCCTGCAGGTGGAATTGGTTCTGCAACGGGAGGGCAGAATGCTGGTTCCACTGAAAAGCCCCCAGGCCTTCAGTGTCTTTGAACTTGCTTAAGGGGAACTGCCTGTCACTGGACAAACACCTTCAGCACACGAGGCAGTATTGTGGAACAAGCTATGACTGCTGGTCTTGTCACCCACAGGAGCTCTGCTAGCCTCGAGTGGCAGACATTTCCTGAGACCCCTGCTGGGGAGCAGGAGCCACCCTGTGGCAGCCCTCTGAGGCTGACTATGGATCTAATGCCCCTCAGAAAATACCCACACAGCCTATCAAACAGAAGGTCTACTTTCATTTACCCCAGAATTCTGCCAAGTCTATGGTTTGCTCCAAAAGCTGACTCTACTGTCTGGTAACTATGAGAGTCATTCTAGTAAAGCATAGCCTCTCTCACAAAGAGCACCCCGTTTCCTCTGCCAGCCCCCTTTTCTCTTCAACACAGGTAGCATGCATGCAAGCCTGGCCGGCCGTGGCTTCTAGGTCTAGCGTCTGTCATGGCCACAGTGGTATTGTCATGGAGGCAGGGATGTTCTGTTCGCTGATGAAGCATTAGCATACACTAGGCACTTAACAAATGCACTGAGCGAATAAATGAAAGGGAATGTCCCAGAAACTGAGTACCCCACAACCGCAGCCCGAGGAGCCATGCTTAGGGTTCCCAGCGATCACTGCCTGCTCGGCTCTGTTGGATGTACAACTTCACCAGTCTCTGCTACGCCAGTCGACCTGGGTCAAATGCTTCGTTTCACTGAGTCTTGTTTGTTTGATTATTTTCCAATTCATTAGTTTTTATCCTCCTTTAAATTATTTTTTTCTGCCTACTGATTTTGGGCTTCTCTTTTTCTTGTTTTTTGAAGGCCTGAAGGTACCTTAAATTACTTACTTGCCACCTCTTTTATATTTTAATGTAAGTACTTATAACTATAAATGTCCTTACTACTCTTTAAATTGTACTGACCAGGTTTCCAGTGGGTTAGTGTTTTAATTTTCACTTGCATCTCAGAACTTTTTTTGAGTTGTTTCTTGATTTCTTTAATGACCCATTGATTCATTATGCAACTGTGTATTGTTTGATCTTCAAGAATGTGCCTGTTCTGTTTTAAATGCATTTTTTATTATTTTAAAAAACTGTGCTTGCAGGTGCCTGGCCAGAGGCATTGGATCCTCTGGAGCTGGAGCTACAGGTAGTGGGAGCTGCCTAAAACCGGCACTGGGAGCCGACCACAGGCCCTCTGTACGAGCAGCGCCATCGTTGAACCATTTCTCCAGTCCCCAGCTTGTCTATAGTGATTTCAGTCTTCTCGTGTTTGTAAAGCCTTGCATATGACCTATTTTGGAGAAAGCACCACGGCTGCCAAGAATGTATTTGGATGTAGCTCTCTATCGAGGTCCATTTGATCATGCAATTCAGATATTTCTTTGTGGCACTGATATTTTCTAGCCCCTTCCTACTCTTTTGAACCCTAAGCAAAGCATAGGCATATTAAAATATAATTAAATCAATAAAATCAAACATTTCCACCTCTTTCTAAAACCCTTGTTGCAAATTTTTAATGTACATTTTTGTTGTTTTTATTTATTTATTTATTTATTTATTTATTTGTTTGTTTGTTTGAGACAGGGACTATGTATGTATGTATGTACGTGAGACAGGGACTCTCTATGTGGCCCTGGCTGTCCTAACTCACTATGTAGACCAGGTTGGCCTGGGCACCACAGGGATCTGCCTGCTTCTGCCTCCCATGTGCTGGGATAAAAGTTGTGTGTCACCGTATCTGGCTCACAATGTATGTGTCACTGATTGGAGGTGGAGAAAAGTCAAAACTCTGTAGAGCTCTTATTTGGTGAGGCCGTGGGCAGCTTAATCTACCTGAGAGTGGCTTTCTTCACTTTTAAAGCCATGACACACACACAGAATGTAGGAAGCAACTCCATCAATAGAGGAGGATTCATGAAGATAACCTTTTCTCTCAAAGAGCAACAGGACCAGTTCTAATGGGCACCTAAGGGGAGACCAGCGGTTCCCTCCCCACTACTTCCGACCTTAAGGGTTGACAGTTGTCTACTTCCTGGGTCCTACTTCCTGGGAGTTACTTGGAAGCAACTGAATTTGAAGGGAGTTAAGTGACCAGGTGGAAAATACAGAGTTCCTAGCAGATTTTCTACCTTGAAGGCAAACCCCAGGGGTTGCAAGAACGGACCAGGATTCTTCACTTTATTCACATCCAAGAATGCTATGGGGGTGCAATTACCCAGTGTTTTAGGCTACACCTAGGAACTATGAGTGTAGGCTCTTAAGCTGTGTGTCCTAGAATGGGAGGAATTGCTGTTCTGTATCTTCTGTTCTGTGTTCCTATAATATAGTAAGCTGAGCTCCATTGGCTAGCACTGTAGTTTAGTACCCACACAAAACACACACCAGGAGGCTCTAGCCCTGTGGTTCTCAACCTGAACATCATGACCCCTTTGCAGGGAAGGGGGGCCGAGAGGCCCTCTTTTAGGGGTCACATAGCAGATATCCTGCATATCATATATTTATGCAACTCTTCACAACAGTAGCAAAATTACAGTTATGAAGTGACAACAAAATAAATTTATGGTTGGGGAGTCACAAAGAACTGTATTAAAGGGTTACAGCATTAGGATGAAGACACCCAAACAACAACAACAAAATGGTTGAGAGCAGTATAGTATTACATTTTGTAAAAGGGCAAGATATAAACCCTGAGAGGTAGAGGTATTCGGATGCTGCATGAGTCTAAGATGTCTTAATAGGCCTCTAACTGTTCGGATGTCATTATTTACAATATTCTATAAGGTAAATTAGCTTGCTCGCCCCATCCCATCTTTCTAACCCAGACTCTCTTGCAGCTAGGGTTCTAGAAATGACTTTCTAAGTGCTCACAAGCATGTCTGTGTGTCACTGAAATGGAGACAGAAGAGGGAGCAGCAGGGACAGCTCAGGCCCGGGACCACCACGTGCATCCAGTTCCTTGATCCCCCACATGCAGGTCATTGGACCTTCTGTTCCCCCAGATCTTCAGGAACCAGGGGTCTGGCAGTTTCCCAGAGATCACTAGGCCTTGTTTAAAACTCACCCTCACAAGTGATCACTGAAAAATAGTATCATTTAGCCACATGCGTAAGCCAAGAGAGACAGGTAAGGAGGAATGATGGGGATCTTTATTGTAGGACCCCACAAGGCAGCACTGTCTCCCAGGCTGGTGCAGCCTAAATGGGGGATATTTCTAGGCAAGTGTATGATTAGTATCATACCGATTATGAATGTTTTCTGCACGCAATGTTTTCCATTTCCTGAGAACAGAGAGAAATAGGCAGTGCCGGACACCTTGTGCGGAAGGAGATGTTACAGGAGAGGAATGGGGGCCTTGGAGGCCCCCACCGCCTCGACTCTGCCGCTTCAGACAGAGGCTCACAGCGGTTGTCCTCACAAAGCAGAAGTAACAAGGAAACCAGCATAAAGCAATTAGAGAGTTCCTCAAATACAGATGCTTAAAGATGGGCACATACGATGCTACAAGCCATGCAGAGACACTTTCTGCATTCTGAAGTCAGACAAGACGGATCGGCAGCCTGATGCATGACAGTTCCATAACTAGGGTGCAGTTAATGGTCACAGAAGGGAATATATAAATATACACACACACATACACACACACACACACACACACACACATATATATATATATATATGATGTAGGTGGGTCTTCTTTCTATATGTTGCTTTCATTGGTTAATTAATAAAGAAACTGCTTGACTGCTTGGCCTGATAGGTCAGAACATAGGTAGGCGGGGAAGACAGAACAGAATTGTGGGAAGAAGAAGGCAGAGTCCAGAGAGCCGCCTACCATGAAGCCAGGTGGCTTCAGGTCAAACATGCTGAATCTTTCCCGGTAAGCCACGACTTCGTGGTGGCATACAGATTATTAGATATGGGTTAATCAAGATGTGAGAGTTAGCCAAGAAGAGGCTGGAGGTAATGGACCAGGCAATGTTTAAAAGAATACAGTTTCCGTGTAATTATTTCGGGTAAAGCTAGCCGGGCGGGCCGCGAGAAGCCGCCCGCCGTTCATTTAACATATACATACACACATACATATATGTAGATAGCCTTATTTAAAATGTCTTCTGTTTAGAATTGTAGAGATCAGAAGCTGTAGCTAAGGCAACAGGAAGAGTGGAGGACAACACAGAGGCTTTTACTACTCGAATCCGAGCCAAAGTCTCACTTACGCCAGAGACGGGCCCATCCTACACTTCTGTGTCAAGTATTTCCCACAGGGAGGCTTCCAGGAAAACATGCAAGTGTCTCAAGGACAGTGCAGTGTTTGTGGATACGTCTTAAGGGTACAAAATACCATTTGGTGGCCTTTCACAGGTCCAGCCACCACCCACCCTGCAAGGACCCTCAATGCTCACTTGCGCATGTGTGCGCGCGTGCGCTGATGTCTCGCCTTTCTGGCTGAGAAAGGCACGGCTTAGTTTGCTCTTCCCTGTAACCTGACGCTGCCGATCCCAGCCTACGCCCGGAAACGAAACGCATGCACCTTTGAGAATGGGAATTTTCCCTCTACCTAAGAATAGTTACACTAATTAAACACTCAGAAGTCTGCATTTAAATAGAATGCGTTCCTCGTTATGCTATTGATGCGACACAGAGCTTACACGTTAAGACTGCCTCTTTTCTATGAAGCAGGCTCAACTGGTACTCCCATGCTGCTCCCCGCCTTCTCCTGCACCCCCAGGCTGGATCCCAGCTGCGGGAGTGGTAGCATGGGGATAAGCATCCCTGACCTGCAAACCATGCTGAGTGCTGACTTACAATAATGCTGTGATTTTGGAATATTTTAGATTTTGTATTGTCTGTTTATGGATGTTCCTATGATAGTCTTATCAAAGGGAGGAGGGAAGAGGAGGAAGAGAAGAAGAGGAGGAAGAGGAGGAAAGGAGTCTGAGTTCTGAAACACTTCTGGTCCTGAGCACTCGGGATAATGGGTACTGAAACTGTAATGGCTCCCAATGACTCGTGCCTTTTGCCCTTGGGTAGTCTCCTCCATCTCATCCCTCATTGCTTAGGCTTGGCTGCCTGACTTGCTGCAGCCGATGGGACATTAGCAAACAATGCAATAACAGACCCAATGCCACTGTTGCATATGTGGTCACATCTTGCCTAGCAAGTGGGTACTCAGGGGGCGATAGTGACGTGACTTTTAAAGGAGCGATCAATTGTTTTCTGATTGGGTTTGGGGTCCGTCTCACAGAAGAGATTTCAGGCCTGGTATTAGAAACCTGTCCAAAAGCCCATGGCAGAAGAGGTCATAGGCTCGAGGGTGGGGCTGTGATTACCTTTAGGATAACCAAACAAAAGATGCCAGCCCAAATTACAAGACAGGGGTGAGCTCACAAGATCCCACCCCTAACTAAGGAGCTGCTGGCGTTCAGTCGCTGCTTGGGGAGGGAGACTCATTCTTTGGAGGGGCGGCGAGAGGTAGGCAACCCTGCTCTAGTGGATGGTGGCACACCCACCTAGCACTCACTGGACTTAGCGGACTATTCTAGAAAAGAAAAGGAGCCTATGAAGTTGAGAGAGGGCCTGGAAGGAACTGGAGAGGGGAAGTGGGGGGTATATGTGATCATATTTCAGTGTGTATAGATGAATGAAATTCTCAAAGAACAAATATCAATAATTTTTAAAGCTGTCACAACATTGTGTTTCTTTGCTTCCTTTTGTAGCTCTGAAGCCCCATAAAGAATCCAAGGTGAGACCATTTGAGGGTGAGAAACCACATGAAACCCCGTAGACCAAGCCAGGCTTCTTGCTGTCAGAACACCCCTTTCCAATGCAGCCAGTGGCTTACCACAGAGACCAGCGGAGCCAGGCCATGTGTGACCCAGGGAATCGAGAGAAATAAGGAAATGAGAAACCAGGGGCGCTGGGGAAGCCACAGCCTTTGAAGTAGATTTTCACACAGCAAAATCTAATGACATCGACAAATGAAGCTCTCAGCCAAGACATGGTCCTGAAAGTGGGCGACTTCAATAGCTTACGCAAGATTGCACCCACACCACCAAACCGAGAGAAAGGCGAAAGTAACTTACCCCACACTCCCATAAACACGGCAAAGACCAGGGTTCCAAAACTGTCAAAGATGCACAATTTCTGGAAAATACAGCAATGACACACAAATAAGTGAATCGTTCGCTTATCAGAAGCCAGCAAATACATAACGCTCGGCGTATTCTGTAGCTTGCGCGCTTGCGAGGGCCGGTGCTGGCTTAGCAATTGCTACACGGACGGCAGACTCACAGATGGAATTTCTCCCACTTTAAAAGCAAACAGCTTTCACCGTCTGAACCCAAGTGCATTTTCTAAGGGAAATCTCCCCACACCGCGATAAAGAAATAGGCGCATCTGCTAAGATTGCAGGCCGATAGAGCTGCTTTTATGAGCTGCCAGAGAAAGGAAAGACACAGCCAGCGGCTCTAAGAATCTAGTGCCCTCTAAGCAACTTTGTGATCTGCCTCTTATCATTGTCTCATTCCCCTCAGAGGATGAGTTCCAGAAATACTTCTTTGCTTATTTAAACACACACACACACACACACACACACACACACACACACACACACACACACACACACACAAAGCTGTTTATGTGGGAATAGCTTTTCTGCAGGCCACTCTGCCTCCTCAACCCAAGGACAGCCCTGCTCTGGCACTGACGAGCTTCCTTCCGGCGGCACAAGGGCAGGACTGGTGTCTCCATCAGATCACCTGTGCAGTTATCATAAAGGATTACTCTCTCTGTTGCCAAACTTGATCTCTTTGCAGATAGATACACAGCCTTTACGCCTTCCTGGAAACTTTCACTGGTACCAACTTTCATTAGTGAGCGTCTAAAAACTTCCTTAAGATAGACCCCACGAAGCTAATGGAAAAGTGGGAGGCTGCCACGTGCAGAGTAAAGGAGGTGGGGCAGGGTGTGTGTGTGGGGTGGACGAAGGCTCTGAGGGAACAAGGAAACTAACTTCACAGTGATAGCATATTCAAAGCTGTCTAAGTAGGAAGTGTACTTTGCTTTGGATAGTTTTTTTTGGGGGGGTGCCTTTTATACTCAAAGTAATGTAATTTTCATGTATGCAAAACCATTGGTTATTTTCATAAGACATGTTATCCAGTTAGTTACGTTCTCATTCACATAGTTTCCGAAGCAGATATAAGTTCCCTCAACCATCCATGTCGACTTTGATCAAACAGCATGGTTCTAAATGGCCTCCTGAAACAATTCTTCCTCAAAAAAACCAAAAAAAAACCAAAAAAAAAAAAAAACCAAAAAACAAAAAAACCCTTCAGCTCAGGAAAGATGGACTTTGTCACAGCTGATGTCCCGCAGACTAGAGCTGAGGCTGGTGTCCCACAAACGATGCTTTCCGTATCTTTTGTCTTTGCTTTTGGAAAACCCACCTGCTCTGAGATGTCTTTCAACATGATGCTCTACCCTTTATTGCAAATACCTGCACACAAAGAGCGGATCCCAAAAAGATTCCAAATGTGGAATCTCCTTCCCAAGATCCCATCCAATGTCACTCCAATTTTGAAATTGGTACACGCCATGCCAAGGAGGGATGTACCTGGTATCTCAGCACGGGGGTAGACATACATGAAGCTGCCATGCTATTCATATACGTGAGAACCATGGGCACAGGACAGGAAGTAGACATTTGACCTTTCTGCTTTGTCCCACGAGAGCTATGGGAGTAGGAGTAGGGAGACAGCAAGGGACATGCATAGCAACCTGACTTAGCTCAACTGGCAGCGGGCACAGAAGACCAGATGTCAAATTAAGAACAGCCCCACATCAGCTGCTGGTTAGTGAACATCTCTTCAGAAGAGAGGAAGAAATTGGTAAATAAATCAACGTAGTAAAGACAGAAGGAAGAAACTCCTCCCCTCTGCCCCACCCCTCCCACCCTTTCCCTCAGAGGCTGGTCTTCATCTCCTTCTCTTTGCCCATGACTCCCACAAGATTCAAGAAGTCCTCTAGGAAAAACAACAGAACTAAAGACCCTCCACCCCGGGTACCCCGAACAATGAAAGACACTTCATAGTTCTAAGCTAAGGTGGGGTAGGTGGAGTCTAAGGAATGAGAATGTAAGTGAGGAGGAGAGGGAGGAGGAAAGGGCATCTTAAGAAGAGACCTTCCACTGTGGCTTCCTGGGTGCATCACCACTGCACCTGTCTTAGGGCCAGAGCCTCTGGGAAAGCACTAACAAGTGTCTTAATTTATCAGCCAAAACCCAGTGACCACCAGCAGCTCACCTGAGTCTTGGTGTAAGCCACAACACACAGGCTACTAGTTCATAGTCTAGGCATTGCCTTGGCTCAAGGGGCAGGCAGTTAAATCTTTTTAAATCTATACATTAAGTGTAGAAATTGATAAGGCTGACAACGCACCACAAGCATTGTAACTAGTAGCGGAGCAAGTTTTTCAGACACAAATCTGGATTTCGGGGCTGTGTGCCTGGTGCCACCAGCCAGTGAGGAATGTGGCATGGCCATGTGGGCATCATAGACCTGCTGCAGCCCCTGTCCCAGCCAGTCTCCAGGTGTGTGAGCGGAACACACCCGCTTTGTCTCTCAGGGCCTCAGTGTTTCAGCCTGTAAGATGAGAGAATGACTCTCCCAACACCACAGGTGCTGGGTGCCAAAGCTGATGTTATCAGCATCACATAAATCGGGTCTAGAAAGATGGCTCAGCAGGTTTGCTGCACAAACCTGGCAACTTGGAACCCCCAAAACTGAAAGGGAAACCAATTCCACAAAATTGTCCTCTCTAACGCTTGTGTGTGCACACACACATGTGCATGCACACACACAGTTGCTAACAATATTAAAGTACAAAAATCAGTACTCCTGAAAAGGGAGACTTCCATGAACTATGTCAGAATGTCCCAGGACTACATGATGATTCCCCAGCCTCCCGTGGCGGGCCAAGAGGACAGAGAAGAGCCCCATCAGAGACTATTACAGTCATGAGAGGCCAGGCTGGTTTCTTCCTTGCCGAGGAAAAGCACCTGTGATGTAGGCAGAATCAATCTCTCATTTTCCAGGCTGGAAGCCGAGGACCTAAGTGATCAAGCTGTCCGTTAAGCCCACTGCTGCTCAGCACACCCCTCCTATCTCAGTGCTCTAAAGACCCAGGAAGCCTGCCCCCACTTGCTAGTATTTGGAGTGCCATGAGTGTCCAGAAAGTATCTTACCAACCACCGAGTTACAAACCCTTCCTTCTGCATGAACAGCAATAGCCTTAACTGACCAGCAGGGCCTTTGAAAACCCATGCTTTGAAAGGGGGAAGAAACACAAACCACATGATTATAAACGTCAGGCTGCAGAAGCACACATTTTAGGTTTCCGCTCACTTGAACACTTGCAACAGTAAACCCATGGCTGAGGCTACTGCTCAGAGGTAGGGCAGCCCCCAATCCTGAGAAAACGAAAACTCTACTACTCAAAATAAGCTGAGCTTGAGACTTTTGTTAGATGAGTAACTGAGATTCTTCAGGAGGGTCAAACCCACCACGTCCTTCCTTTCCTGGGACTAAGCTGTCACTTAATTTATGACCTGGAAATGTAGCAGAAGCAAGTACACTGTACACTCCCTTCCAGTGTGGGGGAAATGCATTTCTATTTCCCCAGAGGAGGAATAATTTATATGTTATAATTAAGTGATTATTTTGTGTAAACATTTAGAGGAGCAAAAATTACCTTGGAAGATTCACAGGTGACATTCAGCCTCCAGAACGGACACAGCTTGTCGCACTGGGGACACATCAGGATCTGGCCACCAATATCAGGATCACAGACCTCTTTGCTAACAAAAGAGAAAATAAAGCAACTCAGAAACCTTAGCGGAAGGCTTTCGTTTTCTAGACACATAAGAAAATCCAAGTCTACCCACGACGAGCAACAAACTGAAGCCTACGAAACAGGGTCATGGGTGACAGCCATAATTCTAATGACGGCTTGTCACATAGAAGCTATAAAAAGCATACGGGATAGTAAATGGTCTACTTCTTTAAAAATAGTTTTTTTTTTACATATTTCAAAAATTTTTAACCTTTACTTTTATTTATCTGGGTGGATGTTTGGCCAGCATGTATGTCTATGCACCATGTGCACAGAGGCCAAAGCAGACATTGGATTCTCTGGGACTAGAGTTACAGATGTTTGTGAGGCAGCAAGTGGTCCTCTGGAAGAGCAGTCAGTGCTCTTAACCACTTAGGCATCTCTCCAGCTCCTAATATTTTAATATAATATTTTTTATTAATCTTTCGAGAATATCACACAATGTCTAAATCTACCCTTAACTCAGGGGTATGACAAAGGGTACCCTCTATAGCTGCTTTGGTTGGAGGTCTCTGAAGCACAGAGAGCCAGAGAAGCAAGTCTGTGAGTACAGGGAGGAGAGATACCTACTGTCCCCACATCCACCCAGGAACCTGCCATTCTCCACAAACCCTTCCAGGAGCTGGCTTTATTTGATATAGAAATCACACTTCTACTTCTCCTTTTGTGAGCCTCAGACAGAAGCAACTTAACTCCTTCCCCTGTTCCCCACAGTATTTGTCAAAGCATTATGTGTGGCCTTGAATCCAGAGATAATAAGAGCATATTTAGTGAAGTTTGTGGATACAAAATCAATATATAAAGTAAACACAGGGAAACAAAAGAGATTTTCTCCTTATCTACCTGTAACAACTGGGAAATAATTTTTAAAACCTGCTTTTCAGTAGCTTAAAAAGTATAGTGTCTAAGAATGCATCTAATCAAAGATGTATTAAGATTTATAGGGAAAAAAACTAAAAATTTTTGTCAAATATAGCAAAGATCTGCACTATGATTTTCAGAATTGCTTGTGGTGATCAGTATTTGTGTTAGACAGCTTCCATTTAATCTACTCATCTCATAGACGACCCAAAGTTCAGGACAGACAAGTTCCTAGTTGGGTACTGCTGGCACAAGCTAAAACAATCAACTACCAGCACAAAAGGAAACACACAAAGATTTCTACCTATATCCAAAGATCTGGTCCCCAAATTAGGAAGACCAGAATGGACAGTTCAATTCATGACATTACAACAAACAAGAACTTAAATAAGCCGCAATCATATCACCAAAATAAATTCCACTTAAGAAATGAGAAAGACAACTACAGAATTGGAAAAGGGAAGAGCTGGACTGGCGATGGGCTCCACGGTGAAAGAGTACGCTCTCCTGTTGCAGAGGACCTGAGCTGGGTCCCCAGCACCTACACAGGGTGGCTCACAACTGCCTGTAACTCTAGTTCCAGGGGACCTGATGCCCTCTCTGGCCTTTGGGGGCACCTGTGCACTCATGTGCAAGCATGGACTAGACGTACACACACAACTGAAAAATGAAGGATATCTTTTTAAAGGAGAAAATAACAATAAAGAATATTTAAATAATCTTAGGTTAAGGAGAAATGTTGTCAATGTGGAAGACACAGAGGAAGTTACTAATACATTTAAGATTTAATGAGAAGACGCAAGAGGTTGTAGATTGCTCCTACTGGTGGTGCCATTTTATACAGAATGGGGCCAGCATTATCGTTGGTCAGGTGACCATGCAAACAACCCAGAGAAATGAGTGGGTTTGGGAAGCAAGTCTGAGAGAGCTGAGTAAGCGCTCAGCAAACCTACTCATTCACAGAGTCAATGAGAACGATGACAAGAATGTTCAAACTCACCCTTTCCTGAACTCTGAAAGTTAACTGAATGCTTACAGTCGCTTAATGACCCTCCCATCGTGTGTGTGTGTGTGTGTGTGTGTGTGTGTGTGGTGTGTGTGTGAAGGGGCTGGTCCATGTGTGAAAAACACAGCTTTGTAGCATTTTCACTAGGCTGGTTGCCATGTATGTCTCCCCAGGTTCATGGCAGCCTTAAAACCCAGCAGCCGTCCAGCTATGAACGAGAGCAGCCTCCCAGCAGCCGAGTGGGGCAGACAGTGTCTGTAGCTGTTCCAGGGACCCCTCCCCAGGCGTGTCAGTGTTAGACCTGCCCAGCATCTCCCCGAAACAGCTTCATGGTGAGTTTTCTCATTTTTTCACCTCATACCCAGAGCTCAGACTGGGAGAAAGCCCAATCCCCCATGTGTGCTTTAAGAATCTCCATGAATTACTTAACATAGCACCTGCTTGAGTCCTTAAACTCAAAAACTTTAAAGGAAGAACTAGGTATGCTCTGTCCACAGACAACAAACCTCCAACATATCCGTGAGATGTATGTAGAAGTACACAAGGCAGAAAAGATCTGAGAACCTGGAGGCTAGCCCTGGGGTTCTGCATAACCCGGAAGGAAGTCTCAAGAGAGCTGGATACTGTTCACTGGAGTGTCGGGCACATTCCCTGTATACACGGGGAAAGGGCAAAGCCCAGCACTAAGGAAATCACTGCAATCCAACTGCTGTCTAAAGATCTCCTGAACACAGACTTTAGTGCCCATATAAGGCAGGTAATACAGACCCTGGGCTCAGTCCAGGAAAGAAGCAAGAGCAGCAGGAGCAGCAACAAACCCTGAGGGGAAATCTGGTTCCCAGGGTTCTTACAGTGAAATATTTAAAATGTCAAATTCTCAACACTGCAAGTCTCAGGCACATCAGAAACCTGAGAAGTTCAGAGAAGTACTTCAGAAGTTCAGAAGTAACAGAGCAAGGGCCAACCCGGGGATGCCGGCACATTCTATTTATTAAAGTCTTTAGATAAGTAAGTATGCATGGAGAACTGAAGGAAATCACCCGTAAGGGATTAAAGAAACAATGTGAGCATGTCTCACCAAATGGGAAAGCAGCAAGCTAAAGGGAACTAACCAGACTCTTAAACAAAGCACAATAACATCAATGAAAAACTTCACGAAAGGCACTCCTCTGTAGATAACCCACTTAATGTTGTATCTGTTAAGATTATACAGCCTGAGAAATGGAAAGGAATAGGAAACACCCATGAATCCAGCTTCAGATAGCAATGGGACTCCATCAAACACACCAGCGGATGCATCCTGCAAGATGCAGAAGGGGAAAAAAACGATAGAAGGAATAATTGAAGGATGGCCAAAACCTTCCAAATTTTCATGAAAGCTTTACATCTGAGAAACTCAGCAGGCTCTAAGAAGGATACATTCAAAGAGATTTACACCTAGGAAGACCATACTCAGAGGCTAAGACAGAGCCCAAGCAAAGAATCCCAACAGCAGGAAGAGACTCGTGACTGGCCACATACAATGCTCCTCAGAGAGGAAAAAAAGCTGGCTCCCTATTAGAAACCTTGAGTCCAGAGGCAGGGGATGTTTGCTAAGTGACCAAAGCAAGCTGTGTACCCAGATTCTACACCAGCAAAATTAGTCATCAAGAATGAAGGAAGAATTAATGTAAGTCAAGAAAAACAAACAGCACTTGTTCCTTTCAGGATCTGCCCAACCCTCACAAGACACCAAATTGCCACCCAGATCTTGAACTTCTAATGTCTAGTATGGTGAGAAATAAGCCATGTTAGTCAAAGACTAGCCTGTTAGATTTGTTATATAAAACAGAAAAAGGTCTGATAAGGGACTTCTATGCTGAGCACAGAAAGAACAATGAATTATACGTCAACACCGTTATAGGCAGAAGACTCCAGGAGTTGTTTCTCCAAAGTCACACCAATGACAAATCCAGAAGATACTCAACAGCATCTACATCAGGGAAACAAGACCCACAACAACCAGGACATACCACCTGTGTCAAATAGGATGGCTAATTACAAAACATAAAAATACAACTAAGCAAAGTGCCTACTGGAATCTAGAGAAACTATAGTCCTCACATATGGCTGACAGAAACATGAAATAACATAGTCATTGTAGACAGTACTTTGGTTGTTTCTCACAATGTTAAACAGAGAGTGTATATATATCCCAGCAACTCCACTATTTGTTATATCCCCGAGGGATATGGAACCACATGTCCCCGTGACAATATGTCAGGTAAATGTTCATTTTATACACATATTTCTAACAGCCCCAACATTCATCACTTAATGTATAGATAAGGACTATGGCATACACAGGCAATGGTTTATTATCTGCCCCCAAAGGGATTAAGGTATCAATAAATACAACAAAGAACCTTGAAATAACAAGAGTGATAGAAAGCAGTTGCGAAGAGCCGTGTAACACACAGTTTCACTTACACAGTGTCCATAACAGACAGAGCTATAGACACAAAAGTAGACTAGTGATTTCTAGAGGTTAAGGAAACGAGAAGTTAGGGGATCACTGCTAATAGAGGGGCACTGGTTTCTTCTGGATTGCTGGTTATTTTTCAGTTGCTGTGATAAATGCTATGACCACGCCTATAAAAGAATTTAATCTGGCTTCAATTAAATTCCAGAGAGATAAGTGTCTATCATGGCAGAGGAACAAGCCTGCAAGTGGCGGGAATGGTGGCAGGAGCCAGAAGCCAAGAGCACATCTCCACCACAGGCAGGGAGTAGAGAGAGCAAACTGGAAGTGGGGTGATGTTGTGGAATAATATGTTTGTACGCTGTGCATAAGCGTCACTCAGATTGGTTTAATAAAAAGCTAAACGGCCAATTGCTAGACAGGATTTTCAGGGGAGAGAGAATGCTGGGAAGAAGAAAGGAAGATGCCATGAGATGCAGAGCAGGCAGGATGGGCAGTACATATATGAGGTAAACAAGCCTCGGGGCAACACAGAGATTGATAAAAATACTAACGGTATCTTAAACAACATAGGAAATCATATTATATTTACTCCTAACTACATATACTATGTAAATATATGCATATATTTAAATATGTTCTTAAAATATCAAGCACTTTTTCTACACATGTATATATGTATATGCATGCATGCATATGTATAATTTTTGACTTATAGTGCTTTCCATAGAATCATAGGATATGAACAAAAAACACCAGTAATAAGAATGAAATATCTTTTTGTGTTGTTGGTCAGCATAGTTCAAGAGACTCCCCGAACAATAAAGATATTGTTTTTCTTTTTTTAAAAAAATAGGTTAATTTAAAAACTAGTGAGTGACAAGCCTAAGCTATTGGCTGAGCTTTTATAATTAATAAGAAGTCTCCATGTGGTTATTTGGGAGTTGGCAGGTAGGACAGAAAAATCTGCCTAAAGGGTGCCCAAATCTCAAAGCCCTTTCCCAGTGATGTAATTCCTCCAGCAAGGTCACACTTTTTAAACATCCCCCAACAGTGCTACCAGCTAGAAGACCAAGTGTTAAGATGCCCGAGCCAACAGGGAACAGTTCTCACTCAGACTCACGCGTTCATTCCCTGGCCTCCACAGGCTTAAAGATGTATTTAGTCTAACTTCTAGAGGCTCTGTAGTCTGTAAAAAGTGTTTTAAAGACTGCTTAAAAGTCAAATCTAAAGTCTCTTTTAAGACTCAATTAAGACTCTTAATTCCATCTGTCCCCCATAGAATCAAAATGCAAATTACACACTTCTAGCATATAATGGCTCAGGTTATGCATTACTAGTTGAGAGAGAGGAATAGGGGGGCATATTGAGGAAATACTGGACCAAAGAAAGACCAGAACCCAGCAGAGCAAACAGCAAATCCCATCGCTCTAAATCCAGTGTCTGGGACTATAGTTTCAAAGGGCTTAGACGGCTTTGCCTATCCAACTTTGCTAGCTGCAAGAAACAACCCTCTTGACTGGTTCCACTCCCTGTATGTAGCTCGTCTTGGCAAATATCTCACGGTCCGGGTATAGTCAATATCTTGGGGTCTCCACTGTAACCCAGACCTCACTTTCCAAGTTTCATAAAATGGCCTCTCAGGGCCTTCAGGCAAGGACTCCTAATCCATACCCCATCTCCCTTTCACCTTTTAGCCTCTAAAGTCAGCACCCTGTGATTAACACTGCCAACTCTGGCCACCAGCGGGGGATGGACCATGGTTCCCTGAACCCTATTATAGCAGCTTGTGTTTCCAGCTGCTCTCTAGGGGCAGGGAACACTTGAGTTCCCCCCTCACCACCACAAACTGGAAGCTCAGGTGGGAGGTCCTGGCTCTGGGTGAACCTTTTCCTTTGTTCTAGTGCAGAGCAGACCTCTCCTTAATGCAGCTAACCTCCCTTACAACTACAGCCTCTCTTCTAGCACGTTCTTTGGCAATAACATTAGGCTTCCTAGGGCCCCTTTTCTTTCAAAACTACCTTTGGTATTTCTGCCTCACGTGTTCTTTTTCATGATAAATATGTAGGAGTCACTAATAACAATCAGGGGGCAGAGTCAATATCATGATGCCTTATTGCCTCTGCCCTCATCCCAAATTACTCCATTAATTTTTAATTTAGTTCTCGGGACATGGGCAGAAAGAAGCAAGATTCTTTGCCAAAATACCACAAGAATGGTGTCTAGCCCCATGACTAATATCGTTCCCTTCTGAAGCCTCTTAAGCTGGGCCTCCAAGTCCACACTCTTCTCAGTGCTATTGTCTTCCAGGGCCCTATTAGTATGGTCCTTTAGGTTCTGTCGACAGCATTTAATTGTAGTTTTGGGTACAGGTAGTATGTCTCTAAGACTCTCTTTTTTATTTCCCATAATCTGTGTGAAGTGTCAGGTAGTATGTGGCTATCATGGTTACTTCACAAAAGATTTATAAGGACCTGAGACAGGGGTGATGGCCTCATGGGTAACAGCGCTTGCCCTGTGGGCATCTCATCACTGGCACCTATGTGATAATCCACACAGGGCTGCACACACTGGCACGGGGGCGTAGAGACAGCACGATCCCAGGAGCTCAATGGTGAGCCAACCTAGGAGGAAAGGTGAGCTCTGCCTCAATGAGAGATGCTGCCTCAGGTGATAAGACTGTCAGCAAAAGAGCAAGCGTAAGTTCTGCTCCAGCTTCTGTGTGCTCACACACTCTTGTGCATGGACCACAGCCAACATTCAATACACACACACACACACACACACACACACACACACACACACACAAATGGACCTTGCAAAAGTGAAACCCGCTCAGTCGAAAGTTCTATTCTGAGATGCCATGCAGGAGTGGAACTTCTTAGCCCAGCCAAGAAGACAAAGGCAAACAGAGAGAATTCACCAACATCCAGTCCTTGGCTGCAAATTCCTTTTCATGAAGAGAGAGCGAGGACTTCAAACAGACACCCTGGACACACAGGCCCTGCAGCCCGTCAGGCTAATCCATCCAGATGACAAGCAAACACCCCACCTCAGAGCCAAGATGACATGCTTGGGGCTTGAAAGAATTGACCACCTCAGCACTGAAGCCCAGAAACCACACCCTGCCTGTTGCACCTGGACTGAGGCCAGTTCACCAGGAGACAGTGTCTGGGATAGTGAATATCAAAAGCAGCACAGTCCCGCATGCCATAGCACCCAGGGACCCCCCTTAGATGAAGCTGGCATTTAAATGCCAGTATCAACCACAAACAGATGCCTAGGTACTGAGTTATCCCCACCTCCCGACATTGTAAGAAATAATTTTGTTAAATCAAAAAACACAAAACCACAACTGAATCACCCGAGTTTCTGATCATGCAACTCTTCATATAATTTAAGAAAAAGTCATTTCTCAACACAGAAAACCACCAGCTTTCTCACTGAAACCCTAAGAATTCAGAGCTCTTCTTGGCCCAGGTCTGCAAGGTTGTGAAGCATCCCTCAGAAGCTCAAGGGCAACCTTATCTCTTTCTTTTTCGTAGAAAGAACTATCTGAAGATGTCAGCGTGTTCTGTTTTGTTTTCAAATCTAAGACATAGTGCTCCTGTCAGAGGCTGTGTTGGCTTATCTGAGAGAAATGTTTTCTTTCATTCGCTCCAATTCTCGGAACAAAGGGAAGAGATCACACAATGGCGTCTCCTTAACCAAGACAGTCTATATAGCCCTGGAAACACTGTCATGACCAATCAATGTGAAAGAGAGAGTACCTCCAACTGCAGTTATCCTGGTCGAAGTATCCATAGAGGAAGCAGGCCACACCCACCACAGCTGCAAGCAGGAGCATCTGCGTGTAGTAGCCCAGCCAAGCAAAGTAGATTCCAATCTTCTCTCCGTAATACTTCCTGGAGAGAGAGAGAGAGAGAGAGAGAGAGAGAAAGTATTTTTAGAGGACCATCGCTGTGTAGTCTCATCCTAGCATGGCTATTTGGGTTTTAAATAAAGGAGGCTTTTTACATAAACACTCCCATTCAGTTCACCCCTCCCACATGCTCCCCTTCACAGCGGAGCCTCAGTTTAACTATGGGACAGAAAGGATGTTATGTGTGCAGAGGCAGAGTGAGTTTCAAAGTGACCAATGAGGGGAAAAGCGTCGCAGAGGGGCCAGAGAGGGTGTCCCTTGTTCTTGATGAAGACAAGTACCGTCTTCTGAAAGACCCCCTAATATGTGGGAGTCTTCAGCCTATTCAGCTACCCACTATTACGTACTCAGAGGAAAAGCAAGAAGTGAAGTATAAATCCTAAACCTTACTGCTGATACAGTGGTCTTTCCACGTATGGGGTCCATTTCTGAGAAAAGAGTTGGTACCTCTGACCCCAGATGGTGCCACCCCACATACCAACCATGACTTTTCTATATACACGCATACCTATAGACCTATGGTGCACTAAAGGAAAGCTAGTAGGAAAATAGGAGTCGCTCTTTTTCACAAAACACCACTTTCTTTCTGACCACGGGTAAGAGAATGAACAAGAAGCAGGCAGAAACTACACCCGCCAGCGTGGCCAGTGAGGCCCGGGCAGTTGCTGTGCTGTGGGCTTCTGCTTTGTTTCCATCTTGGTCTGTGGAAACAAGCGAGACTTATGAGGGGCTGTAGGTGCTCCATGGAGCTGAGCCAGTTTCCTTGGGCCTAGATTCCCGGGAGGCTGGAGGTCTGTCCAGAGCCACAGGCTGCAAAGGAAGGCTAGGAGCCACATGGAGTGGGTTCAGACATGAGAGGAGCAGATGACATTTTCACGTGACTAGGGCTCCGTGTCTGGTTCATAGACAGCCGGAAAACAGCAGGCTTGGGGTAGTGGGAGATAAGACGTTGGCAAGGGTTGGGCCATTTCAGCACACTTTCTCTTAACTATATTCTTGCTCTGCTTTCAAAGAGGCTTATGTGATGGCAAAAGGCTTGTGGGCTGGAAGCCCGCTCCCCAGTGTGGAGGGATTACAGGGTGGTGGGCCTTTAACAGGCAGATCTAGGAAGAGGTCATGCAGAAACCACCCTCAGAAGGCATTATGCAGGTTCGTATGATACCATTACTCTCCAAGAGGACTACGTCCTGTCTCACCATGTGTTCAACCCCCTTTGTCCCCAGTGTCCCTGTCATGAGGTCACCTGCCCTAAGAAGACACACCTAGCACGTCCCTCACCAGAAAGAGTACTACGCTGTTTGGACTTGGTATCCCCCAAACTGTGTGTGAAGTAAACCTCTATGCTTTATAAAGTAGACTGACCCAGGTGTTTGTCACAATAATTCAAATTAGGGCAACACAATTCTTAAAAACCATGTATTTTGGATATGACATATTTAAAACTGGGATCCTTAGAAGCTGAATGGTCAAACTTTTGAATGGGAGAAATGTTCTGCCAAATTTAGGTAAATGGTCAAGCAGTCTTCACATGGATGTTTAGTGACAGAGAACTGAACTCTTCCTACGGCATTCCTGGTACAATAGAGTCAAAGTCAGAGAGGCTTTCCAGACCTGAGATCTGTAATAGAGACCTGTTTCCTACCGGGAACGTGAAACTGGGAATAAAGAGGCTCATTTTGGACATGATAGTCTCTGGTCCTCCAAAAGGGTTCTGTTAACATATCAGTCTAAAAAGTTAGTCTTGACTATTTTGTTTCTGTGTCAGGGTCTCACCGAGTAGCCCAGGCTAGCCTGGAGTTCCCATCCTCCTGCCGCAGTCTTCCAAGTGTTGAGACTGCAGGTGAGAATGACCAAGTCTGGCAGCTGGCAGCTAAAAGGGGCAGTCAGTCCCCAGCCATCCGACCCTGCTGCACCCCACAACTGCTGCCCAGATGCACATCTCAAAGGCATTTCACTCCACACACTGCCGCTCCACCCTGGAGCACAAGCCCCTGCCTCGTGCACACATCAGCACCTCTGTTTCCGTTTCCTTGGCACGGCCACCCCTGTTTTACCCTGCAAAGGCTGTAAACACGCTTCAGAGCCGAGTCGAGGAGCCTGCTTGGCCCGTTTTCCTCTGTACACTCGGTTCTCTCAGGCATTAACAGCCGTCCTGATGAACAGCTCTCTCTAGACTGCCCCCAACCTGGACTTCTGGGGCCCACTGAACCTTCCACTGGACTCTTTCCTATCCCATTTTTATTTCCCCACAGTGTCATTTTATTCTCCAGTGATCTCTGCTGCCATCCACTCAAACTTTATCTTCTTTTCCCACTCTGAGGTCAATAAGGGGATGTTGGAGGAACTTTTCTTTCCTGGGGCAAGGTGGCTTCCCACAGATTGTTCTTTCTCGTTTGCTTGGCTCACTTTTATAGAAAGAAAATCGACCCCTTTAGATAATCCCTGGGAATTGGAAACAAAGGTCAAGAGCCTGGGTGTGTGAGCAGTTCCTGGTGAGGAGAAGAAGGGAGCACATGGAATGGGGCTGGGGTATTAGCAAATGCGCTTGATTTACCTAGAATAAGAACCCATCAAACCACGGCAGTGCGGTCAGACACAACTGGTTTCCTGCAGAAGGAGGTGAATGAAATGGAAACTTCCCAAAGATGACAACCTAGATGACAGGCAGCTTGCCACCCTTGGGTCCTACACCCAGGGATTCAGTCAACTGCTAGCTCAAAACACTGGGGGAGTCTACGGCTGTACCACACAGAACACACCCAATCTCGCCTGAAGACTTTGCAGGCAGACTTCATCTGCATGGATATTTTCAGATTCTTCTCCTGATGTCCCTCCCCAGGCAATACTGCAGAACACCCACATGTATGGCATTTACACCACTTTAGGGACTGTGAGTGAATGAAGGATGACTTCAGGTAGATGGGAGGAGGGGCGTGGGGCATTTAAGGTGATGGTCTTTGATGTAAGGAACGTGGACAGGTCTCCTTAGTCTCAGAGGCTCCGGAAACAGGTTCCTCATGAATGCCCAAATGTGTTTACATGTATACACTCACATACTGTTTTAGCTCCTGGGTAATTAGAGTTGACAGAAATACCTCTGTGTGACAATAATCTAGACAATATCCAATGAGGGAGGACTAAGGAGGACCAAATAAGACAATTAAATGATTCTTTATAAAGTAATTAACCTAACAAACAATTTTTAATGACTGCTACCATCACAAAAACAGAAGCGACAGGGCACCATGCTAACAGAAGGACACGACACTGCATGTCAAGTATCCCTGCATAAAGCAAGCCATGCTCCTAGACAACGATGATGTTACTGCAGCAAACATGCAGGACAGGGGCGGGCTTCAACAACAAACATCACAGCGCCCAAGCCACCAGCTTCTGAACTGTAACCCTGATGTCCTGAGAGACAAGCCCCGAAGCAGTCAGACTTTCCTCTGAGATCAGGAAATGACCTCTGACAGCAGAGCAACACTGAAAATGCGCACAGCTGACCTCGCAATGAGCCAATGCCTCTAACACTTACTCCTGTGCCACAAAGACTCCTCCGCCCCCGAGAGGGAACCTCTAATCCCCCGAGAGAGAAATTCCATTCACGGTAGCATCACACTTAGAGTGTCTGCCCAGGTTAAGTCACACTGGGGCCTAGAGAGTGTGCTCTCCTGAGATGACTCAGGATGGAGCCAGTCACGCCAGAAAGACCAATCATATGATTGCCAAGTGGTGGTTGTGAGCCAAGTGAGTTGGCTGGACCTGTAGTGGAATAATCCGTCTGGACACTGTGAAAATACATTGCTCTCCTTGCTAATAAAAAGACTGATTGGCCAATGGTGAGGCAGGATTTTCGGGGCAGAGAGAATGCTGGGAAGAAGAAGAGCGGAGTTAGAGGAGATGCCAGCTAGACGCAGAGGGAGCAGAACATGTACAAAATGAGGCAATAAGTCATGAGCTATGTAGCAACACAGATGAATAGAAATGGGTTAATTTAAAATGTGAGAGTTAGCTAGTAACAAGCCTGAGCTATGGGCCAAGCATTTGTCATTAATATTAAGCCTCTGTGCATTTATTTTGGAGCCAGTAGCCCTGACAAAAACTCCACCTACATAGACCCACAGGAGTAGGAAGGGACTAGAATTTTTTTTTTTCAGTACCAGCAATCAAATCTAAGGCAGGCCTTACTAAGATAAGTGCTCTACCAGTGATCTACGAGTAGATACTGGGGCACATAAGTTATGATCCATCCACTATGGGTACCTAGGGAAGTCTTGAGAAAGCCCTGGGTATCACAGAGCTGGTTGAGCCCCTCAGGCTGGCAGTGCACAGATACCACAGGGCACCCCTGAGTACTTCTCACTTGGAATGCTCTCTCCTGCTCACCTGATCAGGTCCAAGGGCTGCTTCTTGTATATGCTCCGCGGGTGGGCCCACTCCCTGTACAGGAGGTAACGCTCACTAGGACAGCTGGAGTCCTCCGACTCATAGTTGAATCTGCACTGAGGAGCCAAAAGGAAGAAATGAGCGACACAGTTCTCAGCTTATAAACCTGACTATTAAATATGGCACCAAGGGCCATTTGTGGGAACTGGGGCCCTACTTGCTGGAAGGGACAGTCATGCTGTTTAATTCTTAGTGATTCTAAAATAAGGGTGATCACATTATTGCCATAGGGGGTTGTTTGGGAATAGAGATGACAACGGATGCTTGGATAGTGAAGCTAGCAGCTGTCACTCCTAGGGAACAAGGCAGGAAGGTGGCTGGAGCCCCGTGGATGCTGATGTTCTGAAGTGAGGCAGTGTTAATCAATGAGACAACTGGGCCACTCGAGACCTCAGATCCTCACAATCAAGGACTACCTATCTGAAAGCATACCCCTTCTTGCATGGTGGGCAGATTCGGCCACTGGTGGGTTAGCAGCAGGCCATTGCAATAGCCAGTGCTTTATCGTCTCTCAGTTCAGCAATTATATCGATGACACAGAGAAAATAAGTGTCACTCACGTACAGAGCCATATTACCACGGAGCCCAGCCTTGGTGCATCCCTGATCTTTGTTTGCCTCCCCACTATACCACACAGGATCACTCCAGGCTTGGAGACAGAGAAGACCCAGCAGATGTCAAATGGATATTCTAGGACTGTGCTGCCCCACACTGACATCCAGAGAATGATGTTCAGCTATCCCTGAAGTTCAGAGGCTTCCATTGCTAATTTTGCTGGGCCACAGAAATAGAACAAACTTTCAGGCTCGGTGGCTACGCTGGCTCTCCCTGGAGGCTCAGTCTTTGCCATCCTGTCCCCGCCTCCCACTCTCTGCTTATCTGTGCGAATCAAGCACTTATTTGATGCTCTAGTTGTGTTCTGACAGATGGTACACTTTAAGACTGTTTTCACCCCCCAATGCACATAACACACAGTAGCAATGACCAAACTCAGTCGTTGCTTTCTTTGGTTGTAGAGATTTAGATTAAATTGGTAGTAAATGCAACAAAGTAACAATGCGACTGATGTGGATTTTAACATATTTCATTGACAGGGTACTGTAAACACTTTTAGATATATAGCATCCTCCCACATACGTGGTCATGAAGGACAGGAATGATCACGTTAGACTTTTCAATCCATAGGAGATGCTAGGAGCTTGATAAACACTCCTGAATCCAGTGGGTCACAGTAGTCTTTGAGCAGATCTATTATGACGTCAATAATCTGGGGCTATGTCACTGTGACATGAACGCCGATAAACCCTCTTTTTAAAACCCTGATAGAGCCTGAAATAGTACTTTAAGGGGGAAAAGTCTATTTACAGAAAATGTCAAACGAGAATTTCTAACATTTTTTTTTTCCTTACAAAACAAAGGCCCCTGCTTTTTTTCTGGTAAGGACATCTGTTAGTGATTATGAAAGTAGTTATCACTTAAATGGCAGGGACTGATATTTTATGTAAATTTAATGAACTCTCAAAACAACTCTGTGAGGTAGGAACCATTACCACACCCTCCTTACTGATAAGGACACGGGGAAACACAGAGAATACATGGTTCACAAGCCCATCTAGCTGGGGAGTGGAAGAGTAAAACTTTACTTCCAGATACTCACACAGCCTAAACACTGACCTATGTGATCTGTACTGGTGTCACATTGCCTGAGGGAGGGAACTGCTCATTCTCCCAAGTTCTTTAAACCCAGCCCTGTCTCTATGCCTAGCGACATGAGTGAATTCTTGCCCTGGATCAGTCTGTGATCCTTCACGCCATTATCTTCGTCTTACAGAGGAAAGGACAGAAGGGCAAGGCATCGAGTCCTTCCCGGTGGGCACCAGAGTACTCACTGGACACCTCCAGTTTTGTCCCTTGACTTACATCATGCAGAGGGAACGCTGCCTTGTAGATTCCAGAACTGACCAGCCTATTGATCCCAAATTTGTTAACGTTGTTCATCACTTGGTATTTGACTCGAGAGAGGATGAAATAAACCTAAAAAGATTTTGAAACAGACCATGTCATCTCAATGGTAGAACAAGCGCATGCAATCATTGTTTAGCATAGCAGACATCTGTCCGCACTGAAATGATACCAATAAAACTAATAATAGTATTTTTTAATCTTTCGAGAACAGAACCACAACAACCCAACCAAGCGGCTAATTCTTCAATAGCAGGTTTCAAATCACACCGAAACAGAAACCGTATTCTGCTGAGACTTACGATGCGGCTTCTGGTGGCAGGGTTGAAGAAGGAATCTCTATCATGGATGTAAAAATCATTCATCCGGCTCTTCTCAAACGGGGCAGTGAAGAACTCCTGCTCTGGCTTGATGACACTCTCATTCACGCGGAGCACCTTGGTGAACCAGTTGAGAGTGTCGAAGGGGGAGCGGGTTTTCAGGTCGTTGGGCTTCAGGGGGAGTTTGATGTGCATGATCTCAGCGTAGGTGCACAGCACATCCCAGGGTGCGTGCACTTTGACGAACACAAGCTTGTCATCGGAAACCTAGGAAGGAACAACAGAAACCAAACAACTAGTTTCCCGGTTTTAAAGCACAGATGTCCCCCCCTCCCCGTCGTGATCCAGTAGGTTTTCAAATAAAAGTCCATGTAAACAGGACTCCAGCAAATGTGAAGATAACATTGGATCAGTAAATGACTACACTTTCTCTACTGAAAGATAATCCTTTAGTTTGGATTAAGAAACCCAGAAGTGGCAATTTTTTAAATAATTACTTGTAAAGTTTTATTTGTGTGTGCACGTGTGTGTGTGTGTGTGTGTGTGTGTGTGTGTGTGCACTTGTGCAGGTGGTCCACACAGCAGCCAGAAGAGAGTCTCAGACCCCTCGGAACTGGGGTTACTGGAAGATGTCCTGAGAATAGAACTTTGGTCCTCTACGGGAGCAGCAAGTGCTCCTAACTGCCAAGCCATTCCTCAAGACTCTAGTAATATTCAGAATGAGAACAGTCACTGCTAATTTGTTGTCACACAATCTGTTAGTGACCTAGAATAGCAACACTGGAATACCCATAGCAATGCTGTACTAATGGAAAAAAAAACAAAACTCTAAACCTGGAAATTGGCTGCTTCACCTGTTTTATATCTATCCATTATGCTATATGGCCACTGATGGAAAAACATTACACTCTCTGCTAGAGTTCTGTGGTCTAAGAAAGGAAACTGCAAATTATAAAACTGAAA